>NC_048305.1:71945199-72007291 GCF_013100865.1 Trachemys scripta elegans | reverse complement strand
GTTCCCCCCCCCCCCCAACCATGTCTTTTATTTTTCAAGGTTTATTTTAATTTTCATGATTTTGCAACTGTTTTTTTTCACAAAGCTAATTCCTCAATGTACAATGTTCAGCTGTGCCAGAATAAGGCAAGTAAATGATGTTCTTCCAAATGATGGGTAGCTAACTGGGGACGAATTCTGAAACCTTTACACTCTGAGAGTTCTGAGTGAGGAAAAGCACCAGTTACCTGCTCCATCATAACTATTCCAGAACCCGTGATGCAATAGCATTTAAAATCAAAGACAATAGTGTTTGATTACTCCTGGAAATACCATCTGAAAAGAAAATGCTGCAAAATATCAGTTTTTCTTTGATTTTGTGTTATTTTATCCATTTGTCAGTTTAACAAATTGCTCGTCAGTATAAATCTGTTGTCTTCTGTTTCTTTTGATAAAAGGCAATTTGTATACACTCTATACTTTTTTTATGAGTCAAAATCTTGTTACATTTTGATATACAGTAAAATAAGGGTATAAACGTGCTAAAGGACACTTCATTCTGATGTCGTTGTAGTTTGCAGGGCTTTTATCCAAGTAACCAATATTTTGGTAGATTCTAAAACAATTCATCTAAATATATCATGTATTTAATTATTAAGCAAAACTCCCTATTATTTTGAAAGGGGAATTCTGTTTACAAATCATCAGCAGAATTCATACAATATAATTTTAACTAATTTCTGAGTAGAAGTAATCTCTTATTCACATCAAGCAGTACCTTAATCCATGAAGCATTGTCTACTCAGTCTGGGAGGCATGAGTAAGAATGCCAGAATCTGACTGTTAATCTTTGGAAAACATACTCTTCCTTTACAATGGTGACTTTGGAAACTATTTCATTGTAATGTTTTAGCATGTATGTAGCTGAAAGTGTTCTCCCTAACTGGTTTATCAGAGGTGATTCAACTATACTATTCTTTTGTGTATATGCACACCAGCACAAGCACTACAGAAACTCAATGACTGTACTACCAAACACAATTCAGAGCTTTCCAAAACTATACCATGTCATGAAAGACTTAAAACTCTAATGGATATACAACAGCCAGCCAAAGCAGGTTTCTTCACTTAAACTTTTCTATTGAAGTTATCACTAGCTATTTGCCTCCCTTCCCATCCAGTAAATGTTACATAGTGCACACATGGTTGGTAACCTACAAAATCGTTTCAGCAAAATGTAGGTGGGCCTGCAATGTCTCCTGGGTTTGCTGCCTGACACAATCATCGCAATGTTTGCAATGTAAACTAGCTTTAAGGCAACATTACCTGACAGTGAAATCTTTTAGACGGTGGCATTATTTTGTCAGGGAAACGGTGGAAACTCCATGTGAATGACATGGGGACTGATCTCTAATAATGAATGTATACTGGCTAAGAGAAGGTTTATTATATGCACGTTTGCTCAGTTGAATAGAAGGGCTGTTAGGAAACTAGCAGGAAGGTAATATGGCAGGAGTAATTAAGTACCTGAGCTATTAGCTGGGAAGATGCTACCTACAAGTACCAGCAAATTATAAGACTTGTTTTGCTAAGGCTGGGAGCCAAAAGATCAAAAGGGCACTATACAGTTAAAAAGTCACTCTCCAGAGAGAGGCGGGAGGCAGTTGTCAGGGGCTGTTCAGAAGAACAAGCGGATACAAAGCAAACCCTACCTGGCCTATTACTACATGATGGTATGGCTTAGGGTAAGATAGACATGCATATATACTGTTTATTGTTTTAAGAATGCTTTTCTTTTATGGTTTGCCTTTGTCCTATTATTAATATTAAACAATACTTTGGTTTGAGAAAGCAGCCTGGTCACCTTTGTTATCCACTAGTCACAAGCTCCCGAAAGGTAGATTTTCCAGTGTCATACCTGGCCCAGGCTTAGAAATACAGGATCCTAAATTACAATATTTGTCCTGATCTTTTATATAATGTAAGTCTGATCAAAGCCAAGATGTTATTGTGAGTTAGAATGAAGATCTAGTCAGCTAAAGGAGTAAGGGACCCTGTCTAAGGGCTCGTCTATACTTACGCGCTGGTTCGGCGGCAGACAATCGCACTTCTGGGTTCGATTTATCGCATCTTGTCTGGACATGATAAATCGAACCCAGAAGTGCTCCCCGTCGACTCCAGTAATCCTGCTCGGCGCGAGGAGTACGCGGAGTCGACGGGGGAGCCTGCCTGCCACGTCTGGACCATGATAAGTTCGAACTAAGGTATGTCGACTTCAGCTACGTTATTCACATAGCTGAAGTTGCGTACCTTAGTTCGAATGGGGGGGGTTAGTGTAGACCAGGCCTATGAGTAAGAGAATTACAGAATTCCACTTGAAAGAGGTGAAGGTATAGGGCCTAGCACCTGAGGGGATGCACTCTGAGACCAACAAGAGTTCAAAGGTTCACTAGCCTGGTAACCATGATACTCCATTACTTGATGTATCTAAAATTAGACAGGACAAAAAATAAATTGGAAGGAACAGTCTTGCACAGGCTAGTGGATGGAGCATTATTTTATAATTTCTATGGTTACAGTTAGGCTGAATACACAGAGTCACACAGCAAACGCTGATTTTGTTCTGATTTCCACAGGCAACTGATGTGCTGCTGAAGGGGATAGTAAATTGGTCCACTCCAATCTTTCTCAGCTGCTCCTCATAGGCAGTGATAGCACAGATGCTAGAAACGGGATGCACTTATACAATCATGATGCCTAACAGGAGCTAACAAACAAGATTTTTTTAACTGATTTTTATGTAAGTTGACACTCTCCTCGTGGAAAAAAGGCTGAGATGAAGATTTCTCTTTTTCTTTCCATCTCCCTTCCTTTCAAGAAAAACTCTTTAAGAAACTAGCTCATCTTCTCTCTCTCTCTCACACACACACAAAACCCATAATTTGTTTTTTCAAACTGCAACCGACCCTTCACATATAAAGAGAAGAAAGTATTTACTATCTTAGCTGACTAGATATTTATTCTGAATCACAATACCATCTTGGCTTTGATCAGCCTTACAGTATATAAAAGATCAGGACAAATCTTGAAATATAGGCTACTGTATTTCTAAGCCTTTCTTTCTGGAGGAGTCACTCATGCTGTGAATATTGAAGAATGCATTTGACTGATCAGCAGCAGAACTCTAGACATCAAGAATGAATCTCCCTTTAGACTTCCCACTATTCTGAGCTGGGTTTTTTCCCTCTTTTTCCTAAAAAGTTTCCATCACATCTTAAATGTTGCTGGTATAGCCATTAAATCGCTCTTTTCTCTGATGTTGATGCCAGCACTGATCTGTGGAGGGCGAGATGCTAAGGGTACGTCCAGACTACACGCCGTATCGGCGGATAGTGATCGATTTATCAGGGATCGATATATTGCGTCTCGTTAAGATGCGATATATCGATCCCCGAACGTGCTCCCCGTCGACTCCGGAACTCCACCGGAGTGAGCGGCGGAGTGGAGTCGAAGGGGGGAGCCACGGCCGTCAATCCCATGCCATGAGGACCCAAGGTAAATCGATCTAAGATACTTCGACTTCAGCTACGCTATTCACCTAGCTGAAGTTGCGTATCTTAGATCGATTTTCCCCCCCCTCCCAGTGTAGACCAGCCCTAAGGGTACATCCAGACTACCCGCTGTATCGGCGGGTAGTAATCGATTTATCGGGGATTGAACGCGCTCCCCATCGACTCCGGAACTCCACCGGAATGAGCGGCAGTAGCGGAGTCGACGGGGGAGCCGTTGGGAGGTAAGTCGGAATAAGATATGTCGACTTCAGCTACGGTATTCCCGTAGCTGAAGTTGCGTATCTTACATCGCCACCCCCCTTCCTGCCCCCAGTGTAGACCAGGCCTAAGCTAAAGCAAAGAGACAGCTAATACCATCCATCAGATGGCAGTATCACATCCACAGCCTACAGAGCACTTTCAAATAGCTAAGGAAATGGAGATGAAGTCTGTTCCCTAACACAGATCTTCCATACCATCCATAACTGCATGTATTGCAAAGCTGATATCAGATGAAACTTTAGAGTATCAAAGATCAGAAGTTCACATATCTTTTCACATTAGATGAGGAAAAGGAGAAGATTATAGGTTAAATTTTTTTCACTGGTGAAATAGTTGGATTCTTTGCACTGGAGCAACTGTGTGACATATCCCCAAATCTCTATTTGTGCTATAAAATGTTGCAAAGCAAAAATGGGAAAGATTGTTTTTTCACTATGCCTGGAAGAACTCAGTAATACTAAGGTCAGGATTTGCCAGAACAACAGAATTGAATGTCCACCAGTAAGAATGTTCTGCATCCAATCCTCTATAAACTCCTGGTATATACAGTGATGGTTAGCAGAAGTGGCCCAGCTCATATAGGTTGTCAAGATTGTACAGAGGGAGAGAAGTGATCTCTTAGGATAGCCAGAGCCCTAAACCGTATAAGGCTTTATAAAAAAAAACCCCATACCTTGAACTGCATCCAGAAGCAAACTAGGAAGCCAGTGAAGTCTACATAGTATGTTAACAGGTGGGATACACTACCCATGACTTACTTGCACCATCAAGTAGGGTGAACAACTTTGTTCTGCACCACCTGGAGCTTCTGGACAACCTTCAAGTGTAACTTCATGTGAAGTGCATTGCAGTATTGTGATCACAATGGACATCACAAAGGCATGAATAAGGTCCACATTAGGGGTGAAAGTTGCAATCTCTTTGCCAAATGCAGACGGAAGAAAGCAATAGAGATCAAGAGTGTAACCTGAGAAACCATTAACTGTAAATCATATTGACAAACTCCGGATACTCCTCCCCTTCAATCAGGGCCGGCTCTAGGATTTTTACCGCCCCAAGCAAAAACATTTTTGGCCGTCCCCCCCCTTTTTTCATGCCCCCTGGCCCCCGGTCCCACCCCAACTCCACCCCTTCTGAACCCCTTCCCCAAATCCCCAGCCCCGCCTCCTACCCCCCCTTGCTTCCTGCGGGCCCCCTGCGACCTCCTGCCCTAGCTCACCTCCACTCCACCTGCTCCCCTGGGTGCTCCGCTTCTCCCCCCTTCCTCTCAGGCAAGGGAGGGGGGAGAAGCGGAGCGGCAGCGCGTTCAAGGGAGCAGATGGAGTGGAGGTGAGCTAGGGTGGGGGGCGCAAGAAGTAAGGGGAGGTAGAGGAACCGCTCCCTGCTCCAGCTCACCTCCACTCCACCACCACCGCCTCCCCCCAAGCGCTCGCTGCTCGGCTTCTCCTCCTCCCAGCTTTGCTGCGCAAAACATCTGTTTCCCACACGGCAAGCCTGGGAGGGGGGAGAAGTGGAGCAGCGGCGGCGCGCCCAGGGGAGCAGGCGCAGGTGGAGTGGAGGCGAGCTGGGGCGGCGTGGACACTTTTTCCCTATGCCCCAGAGTCAGCGCCTATGATGGCCGGCACCAGAATGCTGCCCCTAGAAATGTGCTGCCCCAAGCACCTGCTTGTTTTGCTGGTGCCTGGAGCCGGCCCTGCCTTCAATACTCAGGGTAGCTGGTCTTTTTGCATTTTCTCTATATACTTGTATCTTTCCACCAGACTCACCTCTTGTCAGGACTGAGCCTTAACCAACTAAATTTTATCATAGTCCTAGTCTTAGCCATGCAGTGAGAAAGCCAAATGCCTGCATCATCTGGGTCAAAAGAAATTGGAGAGTAGAGCTGCATGTTACCAGCACATTGGTAATGCTGCAGCCAAAACCATTGCACGATCTCCCTCCCCAGTGGAATGCCACACACCCTTAACAAAAGGGGTCACAGAACAAAAACTTGTCTCCCTATCCTGTGCTAGAATTCTGACGATTGTGCATTTTTAATGATGTGAAGTGGTGTTTTCCTTCCTTGGATTTAAATAAAATGAGTTTTTAAAGACTATAAAACAGAGTGAATCAGTATTTAAAGACAGTCTTATTACCATGAAAGAACATAACTCCACTATCAACTAATAACTACAGCCCTTTCTTTCTTATATCTTTCATTATCTAGAGATTAGTATTGGGAGGATCTAAAAGCCTGTCAAAAACCAAATCAACATCTCTCACAAGAGTTCAATGTTATAAAATAAAAAGTGCCATCACCAAGAAGGGGATTCACTGGATTATGTTTGTAGCACACAGGATTAGGCCCTGCCCAATAAGATGCATCATTGAGACTAACAAGGACATTTGTATGTTAAGAAAATGAGGGCGACTGCTCTCGATTTGCAAGCAGGCAAATTAATATGGGATTAACCTGTAAAAGAATTTCATAGGAGAACTTCATTTGTGAAATCAAGGCAAATCTTAATCCTATAGTTTGTACTTAAAATCTATTCCATGGAGCTGGGGAATGAAACCCTGGTATTGCAGCAAAATAATATCAGATGCAGAAGTGACAAAGATCTTCTACAATGATAACAGGCAGCACTTGCCACTTTGGAGGTATTTTAAAAAAGAACATCAAAAAAGTCAGTAAGGTAACAGACTAAGGGCTTGTCTACATGGGAAATTGACTGGAATAGCTACTGCAGAATAAGAGTGTCCACATGCCGAGCTATTCCACAATAGCTCTTCAGGTCTATTTCTCCATGTAGACAAAACCTAGGTTTTAACAAGAAGCTCAACACACCTAAACAAATAATTCACAACTAATAATTCATTCTGGGCATTTAGCTAGTTTTTCTGATTGTAGAAGAATTGAGACCAGATCAGAATATCCTCAAATGTATTCATTATTCACATTTTTCTTCTAGTGATTAATAGTGAATATTCAAATTTTGAGCTGTGTTGCTTAGTTGTGACTGGAGAGAAAAATCATGCTTTATTGTTTCTATTACATGATTTGTTGAGACGTGAGCACTTCCATCATGAATGAATTTAAAAATTGCTCTCTGCATATACTTCCATATGAAATTTGAAATTTGCTACATGTGGATATTTTGCTGGAAAAACTCAATTGTTCTAACATTCACAAAAAGAGGAATGAAAGTAATAATTCAAATGAATATCCATACCAACAGTTTAGTATTGTTAGCCCAGCTCTATATTTGTACAATCACGGTCAATAATACATGCATCAGTATACACCTGAGTTTATTAATAATTATGATTAATATAAAGTTTTAAAAGAGTTCTCAAATTGTCTTGGGCTGGTGGTCTGCAGAACACTTCATGGTGATTTATGAGGAGTTGAGTGATAACATAAGTGGTTCCTCTGCCTAGCTTTCAGCTGCTACATGTCTGTAATCTGTGGCTAAAATAAATTAAGTACTTTCCCAATATGACCATGTAAGTAATTGTTGTAGTTGCCACAGGGATGTGACGCAATTACAGATAGAAGCAGAGATGATCCATACATTTGTGAATCAGAGAAAAGGTGATCTTCAATAAAAGTGGGAGTGGTCTGTGTGCAATTTCGAATGGGAGATGGTGTTCACAAGGCAATCTTCCTATCAATCTGTGTTCTATACTATGAAAAAGTTTCAGAATCCCCTATATCCCCTTATGATATGGAAATATATGCTGTACTTTCTGCAGGCCATATTGAATTGAATTCATATCATACTCAATTGAATTCATATCATCCATTGTAATTATATAATCTAATCATATTAAAAAGAGTATATGCTGAGAATCCCTAGCTTCTATGTAATAATATGTGTAAGTAAACACAATTAAACACCAAAGGTCATATAAGCCAAATGACCCTTGAAATTAGATAGCAGAATTGCTCCAAGTTCCCTTTGTTCTGTTGGTGTATAGGCAGGGCCAGCTCCAGCATTTCTGCCAGCCCAAGCAAAAAAAAAAAAAAAAAAAAGCCGCGATCGGCAGCGGCAGGTCCTTCACTCCTAGAAGGAGTGAGGGACCTCCCGCCCCCGAATTGCTGCAGGTGCCGCCCCTCTCCCTTGGCCGCCCCAAGCACCTGCTTGCTAAGTTGGTGCCTGGAGCCAACCCTGTGTACAGGGTTTCTTCTCCTTCCCTGAGAAAATTCCCTGTAAATATTTCCAAAACAATTTAAACAAAAAGAAATAAGAACTTTCCTCATGCAGCAAGTCTAAGGCTGAGCCAGGAAGAGAAAGTACCTCAGCAGACTCTCAGCCCTGGTCTACACTATGAGTTTAGGTCGAATTTAGCAGCATTAGATAGATTTAACCCTGCAGCTGTCTGCACGACCAAGCCTGTTTTGTCGACTTAAAGGGCTCTTAAAATCAATTTCTGTACTTCTCCCTGGTGAGGGGAGTAGCGCTAAAATTGACCTCGCTGAGTTGAATTTGGGGTAGTGTGGATGCAATTCAATGGTATTGGCCTCCGGGAGCTATCCCAGTGTGCTCCATTGTGACCGCTATGGACATCACTCTCGACTCAGATGCACTGGCCAGGTAGATAGGAAAAGCCCCGGGAACTTTTGATTTTCATTTCCTGTTTGGCCAGTGTGTCAAGCTGATCAGCACAGATGACCATGCAGAACTCATCAGCACAGGTGACCATGGAGTCCCAGAATTGCAAAAGAACTCCAGCATGGACCGAACAGGAGGTACTGGATCTGATCGCTGTTTGGGGAGAAGAATCCGTGCTAGCTGAACTCTGTTCCAAAAGATTAAATGCCAATATATTTGCCAAAATCTCCAAGGGCATGATGGACAGAGGCTACAGCAGGGACATACAGCAGTGCCACGTGAAAGTTAAAGAGCTGAGGCAAGCCTACAAAAAAACAAATGATGCAAATGGTCGCTCCAGGTCAGAGCCCCATACATGCCGCTTCTATGATGAGCTGCATGCAATTCTAGGGAGCACCCCTACCACTACCCCACCACTGTCCGTGGACACCTGCAAGAGGGTAGTCTCACGCAACAGGGATGAGGATTTTGTGGATGAGGAGGAGGTGGTTGAGGTTAGCGCACAGCAGGCAAGTGGAGAATCCCTTCTCCCCTGGAGCCAATACCCTCCCAACCCTCCCAAAGCGGGCTCCCGGGCCAGGAAGCCAGAGACGGCACCTCTGATGAGTTCACCTTTGTAAATATAAAACATGGTTTAAAAGCAAGCGTGTTTAATGATTAATTTGCCCTGAAGACTTGGGATGCATTCGCAGCCAGTACAGCTACTGGAAAAGTCTGTTAACGTGTCTGGGGATGGAGCGGAAATCCTCCAGGGACATCTCCATGAAGCTCTCCTGGAGGTACTCTGAAAGCCTTTGCAGAAGGTTTCTGGGGAGGTCAGCCTTTTACTACGCCAAGCCAGTAGCAAGTAGTCTGGAATCATTACAAAACAAAGCACTGCAGTGAATGGGCCCGGGCTTTGGTGGCATTCAAGCAACATCCATTCTTTATCTCTTTGTGTTAGCCTCAGGAGAGTGATATCATTCATGGTCACCTGGTTCAAATACGGGAAATTTGTTTAAGGGGACATTCAGAGGTGCCCATTCCTGCTGGGCTGTTTGCCTTTGGCTGAAAAGAAATCATCTCCGCTCTTAGTCACGCGGTGGGGGGAAGCCCATTCATGCTGAGCTGTTCGCGTCTGGCTGACAGGGATCTTCCCTGATACTAGCCACGCAGTGTGTGGGGTGTGTGTGTGAAGCAATCATCCCAGAGAATGGGGGCATCGTCCTTCCCTCCTCCCGTCATCCACCACCCCACCCGGTGCTTCCCTCCTCACCCACCCCTCCCGGGCTACCTTGCAAGTTTTCCCCCTATTTGTGTGATGAATTAATAAAGAGTGCATGATTTTGAAACAGTAATGACTTTATTGCCTAAAAGTGGTGATCAAAGGGGGGAGGTTGGTTGGCTTACAGGGAGGTAGAGTCATCAAGGAGAAACAAACAGAATAAACAGAACTGTCATACCGTAGCCTGGCCAGTCATGAAACTGGTTTTCAAAGCTTCTCTGATTTGCAGGGTGCCCAGCTTTGCTCTTCTAATTACGCTGGTGTCTGGCTGCGTGTAATTGGCTGCCAGGTGATTTGCCTCAACCTCCCACCCCGCCATAAATGTCTCCCCCTTACTCTCACAGATATTGTGGAGCACACAGAAAGCAGCAATAACAATGGGAATATTGGTTTCACTGAGGTCTAACCTAGTCAGTAAACTGCGCCAGCGAGCTTTTAAATGCGCCAAATGCACATTCTACCATCATTCTGCACTTGATCAGCCTATAGTTGAACTGCTCCTGAATACTGTCCAGGGTGCTGCATGGCTTTATGAGCCATAGCATTAAGGGGTAGGCTGGGTCCCCAAGGATAACTATTGCAGTTTTGCCCCATTGCAGCAAAACCATCCACTATGATCTGCACATTTCCCAGAGTCACTACCCTTGATAGCAGCAGCTCAGTGATTGTATTGGCTACTTGGATCACAGCAGCCCCCACAGTAGATTTACCCACTCCAAACTGGTTCCCGATTGACTGGTAGCTGTCTGGCATTGCAAGATTCCAGAGGGCTATCGCCACTCACTTCTCAACTGTGAGGGATGCTCTCATTTTGGTATTCTGGAGCTTCAGGGCAGGGGAAAGCAAGTCACAAAGTTCCATGAAAATGCCCTTCAGCATGTGAAAGTTTTGCAGCCACTGAGAATCATCTGAGACCTGCAACACTATGCAGTCCCACCAGTCTGTGCTTGTTTCCTGGGCCCAGAATCGGCATTCCACGGCATGAACCTACCCCATTACCACCATGATGTCCAAATTGCCAGGGCCCTTGCTTTGAGAGAAGTCTGTGTCCATGTCCTCATCACTATCATGATCGCGCTGTCATCACCTCCTCACCTGCTTTTGCAGGTTCTGCACATACTGCAGGATAATGCGTGAGGTGTTTGCAATGCTCACAACAGCAGCGGTGAGCTGAGCGGGCTCCATGATTGCCGTGGTATGGCATCTGCAGAAGAGCAGGAGAGCAGAGTTGCAGCGGAAGCGATAGATGACAACGGATGCCATGAGAATAGATATTTATTCAGAACGACGAGAGGACCTGCGAGGTGGATTCATGGCACCAGAAGAGCAGAGTTGCAATGGAAGCAGTGGATGATGACAGTTAGCAGTCCTACTGCACCATCTGCTGACAGCAGTATGGCATATGCATGGAAAAAAGGCGCAAAACGATTGTCTGCCATTGCTTTCATGGAGGGAGGGGCGACTGACGACGTACCCAAAACCACCCGCGACAATGTTTTTGCCCCATCAGGCATTGCGAGCTTAACTCAGAATTCCAATGGGCAGCGGAGACTGCAGGAACTGTGGGATAGCTACCCACAGTGCAACGCTCCAAAAGTCGACACTAGCCACGGTAGTGAGGACGCACTCCACCGACTTAATGCACTTATTGTGGACATATGTAATCAATTGTATAAAATCGATTTCTAAAAATTGACTTGTATAAGATCGACCTAATTTTGTAGTGTAGACATACCCTCAGTCCTGTGGCTTAACCATAAGAACCTTGTTTGATTACCAAAGAGTATAGATTTTTGTGTGATATCCTGGGCACCTGTGCTAACCCTCCATAGACTCCACAAGTGCAAATGAATGCAAAATATGAATTCCTTGTTGTGTTTTCATTTTCTAATGATTTTATAGGGATAAATTCTGCATTCCTTACTCAGGCAATATTCCCTAAAATACCTCACTGAGGACTGAGTATGTAGTGCCAGACTTGCTGG
This sequence comes from Trachemys scripta elegans, assembly GCF_013100865.1. Taxonomy (NCBI): domain Eukaryota; kingdom Metazoa; phylum Chordata; order Testudines; family Emydidae; genus Trachemys; species Trachemys scripta. The sequence continues at coordinate 71,995,635 of NC_048305.1, read as the reverse complement.
TCAATAACTGTACCTACACATAATTAAACAGCCACCTTACAAAGTGAGATCTAAATAAGCAGGACATGTTACCACAGCATGCATACGTGAGCATCATCTGAAGCATTATTGTACGGTGGATCCACTTACTAAATATTAATTTTCTAAACATGTCATCTCAGCCTGCGATTCAGACATAGAACACTTCCATCTGGCAACAGATGGCTAGGATCTGTATTATTTGCTGGCCCTTCTTCTGCTAAAAGAGAATTATTCTTCTTCATGATGTAGATAAGCAACTCCATTCTATTGCTGCTAAACTAGTAAGCTATACCAGCACCCATCCCACAAGATCAATCATACACTGTACATTTGCCCTGCGAATAGCATAGCATATTCTGGAGCCTTCCATATTTTGCTAGTTAAATAACATGTATGCTACCTATCTAACATCTGTGCTGTTTAACTAACATTCTAGTTAGTGCCCTTACAGTATTTTGCATACAATTACAGGCAGTAACTAGCTCCATAATAGTTGTGTGCTAGCAGATCTCACTTCTCTGACAAGAATTAGGATGGAGTTTAGGGACTGATCATAGTTCCTCAGCTAGGATGGAATTTAGGGACTAATGCTTACTCACTGAGTAGCAGAGGCATAGGTAAGGGTTTGCAGGAACACGCCTTCAGATTGTAAGCCTCTCAGGGCAATGACGTATTACAGTACTTCGTAAGTGTTTCCAAATAATAACTCCACTCATGCAAGAGCAGCAGGATTACTGGTAACCGGCTGGTCTAATACGTCACCCCAGCCAGGCATACCACTTTCCTAGCTTCCCCTCCTCCACAGGTTTTGGGAATAATATCCCGCCCATTGCATATCACTCTCAAGGTTCTCAGGAGGACACCTACACTTCTAATTTAGACTATGGACACTCTTCATCCCAGTTTTCTTCCAGTTCTGAGGGGGAACATCCCTTCAATTTGCTCCTAGGAAGAAACCCCAGCTCTATTCCCACTTCCACTCCACTCTCCAAAAGAACTTTAAAAGGCACTCTAATGCTAGGGCTATAGTGTTGGCTGGGAGTTGCATCATCACAGATTCTTCATAGAAAGGCAGGAAGTTGGGCCTGGGGTGAGCCAGGAGTGAGAGCCAGCTTTGCCCCTTTCACAGGCCATTACTTAAACACTGTTTGTAAATGTATTAAAAGAAAACTAGATAAATTCATGGAGGTTAAATCCATTAATGGCTGTTAGCCAAGATGGGTAAGGAATGGTGTCCCTAGACTCTGTTTGTCAGAGGGTGGAGATGGCTGGCAGGAGAGAGATCACTTAATCATTATCTGTTAGGTTCACTTCCTCTGGGGCACTTGGCATTGGTCACTGTCGGCAGACAGGCTATTGGGCTGGATGGACCTTTAGTCTGACCCAATATGGCCATTCTTATGTTCTGAGTTATTCCATGTGAGAATTGCCTTTCAGATGGTTACTTTAGAAGCTGTACTAGGCTTTTGAAGTATTTGGGGTTCTTTCATTTTTGTTTGACAATTAAAACCAGTGAATTACAGATAGAAAACCCATGCTGGGAAAATGGTTAAAAAATTAAAAATTCATAAGCATTTCAAAAACCTCCACGTGGAATTCAGCTTCAGCAATGTTCACACACAGTTTTACTGATTTTTATGTGACTATGAGAAAGCAAAAATTTGTTAATATGGAATAGTCACAAAAAGTAAATTTCAGGATCATGCCCATCTGGGATTCACAGCTGAATTCAGACCCAGTTCATTACCCTCAGCTGAGTCAGCAATGAACCTGGTCTCCTCATTGGCTGATTACTCCACAGGCACATTCTGAAACCCAGCAGCAGTAGTGGGTCCTTTGCTCAATAATGTTCCATGCCTACATCTGTGTTTCTGGTCCCACTTCCTGTTTCCTGCTCCTAGATCTTGATTTCTGCCACTGCTCTGGCTAATACTTTGGTTCTGACACTTGGCTCCTTCTTTTTGAGGTTTAGTTCTAGCTCACTGCCTGGACTTGGTATTTGGCTTCTGCCCCTTGGCTCCTGGTTCCTGACTCTAGCCTGCTCCCTGCACTTGACAACTTGGCTCCTGATTTGGGCTCTGGACATTAGGCTAGGTTCTAGTCCATTAAGCAAGACTGCTTGAGGCCCAGTCCTTAATAATACCCAAGATGGATTGAAACATGAATAGTGTTCAGTATGGGGGGAAGTCCTTTATAAAGAAGAGGTAAACTGGATAAAGAACAAACTGGATGTCATGTGAGTTGGGTGACCAATCACACAGCTGAAATATCAGTCATGTATATGGTATACTCACAGATTCATGGATCATAGACAATCCACAGGCTGAAATCTGTTCACATAAAATCCTTGGGGAACAATTTTTTCACAATGAGTGACTTGGTAGAAACTGCAATCTGTTTGCAGATAACTGACAAAAAGAAAAAGGGCTAAATTCACTAGCTCTAAGGAAAATAATAGAATATCAGTTCTAGTATGGTGCTCTGAGTCATCAGAATGAAAGCTTAAGCTTTCACTGTGCCATTTAATTTAGTAAACAGGAAAAATAATGCAGAAGTCAGTGCTTGTTTTGGTCACAGTGTCTGAAATGACTGTTGCCATGGTACACAGAAACATGTTAGAGGTAGAAATCTAGTCCAGCTCCTTTCAAGTAAGGTATAGTCTTGAGTATTTTGTCAAACAAGTTTGAATCATTGCAGCCTTGAGAAGAAACCAAAGTACTGCTAATGTATCACTGTTATTTATGGAGTCCCTTGCGGTTCAGTCCTGAAGCTTCAAACTACTCTCAGGCCTGCAGGTGACTTTGAGCTCAGTGGGGTGAATTCCATTGAATAACACCGAACTCCTGTAGAAGAGAGATTCCTACCTGTAAGGATTGTAGGTGTCTGGGACTGTAAGTGTAACTGAAATCACTGCATGCTGACCAGCTTGTCTCAGTGTTTCCTTCTGCTCCACCCATTGTCTCTTGTTCTATACTTAGACTGTAAACTCTTTTGAGCAGAGAACCTATTTTTGTTCTGTCTGAATAGTGTGTAGCATAATGGGCTTATGGTCCAAGATGGGAGCTTCTAGGTGCCACTGCAATACTATAAATAATTCTAAAATGTGTGCTTGGCCCTACACAAATAAAGAAGATGACATACATCTCACTCATACTGTTGTAAATCTAGAGTAACTTCCGTGACAGTCAAGGGCACAGGAACTGTTCCCTACTAGCATCACGTGGGGCACAAGCAATGCTAAAAGGGGCATGGAGAGGAAGAGACAGGCAACTTCCCCACCTATGCACTAGCTAGCTGAGCTGCCTGATAAAGAATGGGGTGCACACAGTCAGCTCCTAAGAGATAGCTGTGCTTCTGAGGAGTAGCAGTAGGCGTTGTGTGCCTTTGCAACACTTCCAACCTAGGGGCCATGAAAGAGATTAAAGGGGAATAAGAACTCCCCCTGCATCCCTGTACAAGCTAACTGCCTATTCTCCGACCTGACCCTGGAGCATATGGGTAGGTGTTTAGTGTGGATTGAGCTTTGGCTTCCCCCCATTCACTGGCAAACACAGCTGAACGTGCCCTTAGAAGAAGCAAAAAGCAAGAGAGAAAGTGTTCCCCAAAGGTCTGAGCTATGGTCAGGGCCGGCTCCAGGGTTTTGGCTGCCCCAAGCAGCCAAACAAAACAAAACAAAAAAGCTGCGATCGCGATCTGCAGCGGCAATTCGGCGGGAGGTCCTTCGCTCCAAGCACGAGTGAGGGACCGTCCGCCGAATTGCCGCCAAACAGCGGGACATGCCGCCCCCCTCTGAAGTGGCCGCCCCAAGCACCTGCTTGGTAAGCTGGTGCCTGGAGTAGGCCCTGGCTATGGTGCCTCCTGGGCCCATTTCTAGAGCGACGGAGTTGTGCCTAAATTCAGTGTGTTCTAATGTGATTTCTAAGAACATCTAAGTAATTCATAAGTGTTTAAAAAAAAGAGTTCAAACACAGCTTGGAAAAGTGAAACACTTTAAACTACCTTTTAGAGTGGAGTGCGTTCATTCTCAATGAATTCTTCCATTACAGGTATCCTGGCAAAGGCCTATTTTTTTATTCTGTACATCTAACTTTTTGTCAAAATTATGTGGCTCTGACAGCATTTTTTATGAGAATTATTGCACATTTTGAAATCATTGCACTATTTATCACCTGATATGTTGTTTTCTTATAAAAACTAGGCAGTCTCTACATATTGTAGATGTAAAATTGCATACTCTCTTACTCTCAGAGATAGGCATTTTCACCCACCACTACTGTCAACATTTAAGATCAAAAGCAAATAAGTACTGCTATTGGAACATCTTAAGTTATTAAAAAACACCTCTTACTTATTCTCTTTCTTTCTCTTTGAAGAAGTGTGGTTACCCTTTCTTTCCCCCAAATTACAGATTTTGGGCATTAGGGTCAAATGAGCCTTTCATCTGACTGAACTCTGTTGGAAAGACATCTTGCAAATGCTGTTAATATTTTCTTATGGCATTTGTGGGTTTATCTGTGAAAAAGAATGCTGTGCCCTGAGGCTCAGCTGCACTTGACAACAAGGATTATTTAACAGTGGTGTTCATTAATATTACAATAATGCCCAAATGTGCTAGGCACTTTTCAGGGCAAGGTCTATGTCTTCCTATTTGTGCACAGAAGCTGCAGTCTAACTTAAATAAAAAAGAATAAGAATGCGAAGGACTAGAATCTGAATGTCGTGTTGGCCATGTTAACCATGGCATACCTTTAGCAGTGTGCATTCCAATGTTTGTTGATAGCTAAGCATTTTAGCTTAGCTATCAACAAACATTGAAATGATGCTGGTGGTGCTTGAAAATGTGCAATGACCTATATCCATCAAAATAAACCATAGAAAACTTCAGTACTCGCACTAAGGAAAGGGTGGATGCGGGGAGTGAGGCTTTTGAGAAAGAACTAGCTCAACTCTCTCATAATGTTGCTAGTCTCATGACAGTTTTGCTAGTCTAGAAATGGTCACAGCATCTGTACATTCATCAGAAATGCAACAAGATACAAAAAGGACACTTCAAACACTCTGATCCTCCTCTCATGCTGGTGTAAATCAGGTGTAACTCCAATAAGTCTGCAATATCATACTGGCATAAAAATTAGTGAAAAGGAAGAGAAGAATTTGGCCCTTTGCATACTAACATGATAATTAGCTGTGATGTCTCTAGGACCCAATTCTCCCCTAATATTGATGCACAATCCTCAGCTGCTGTAGCATCAATGAAATTACAGCAGCTCTACCAATGCATATTAACTTAAGATCAGACCTAGTAAATCACAATGGGGTTTATGTACATTTATCCAGGAGCTGATTTAGATCCTGTGTAACTATTGGTGCACACTGTTAAGTAAAGGTTAGTTAGTGTTCTGTGGCATATACCAGGTTTGTTTTGCCCTTAATTAAATTATTTCAGATTATATGTATATTTCAAAAAAATTTCTGATGGAGGAGCCCCAGGTCCTATTTCTATTAATAATCCTTAGTCCTCTGGGCACCTAGATAGGATTCAAAATCTCCAATTAATCCAGCTCTTGCTTCCTCCCCCTCACCAATTAAAGTTAACAATGCTTACCACTGAGGGCCAGATTCTATTACCCATGTTCACAATGAACCAGACTCTGGTCTTCAGTAAAGCTACTTTGCCTCACTCTGGCTTAATTGGCTACATGGGGATTCCCCTGCTGTAGTGGAGTCCTTGGGTGGTATTAATATCTTCCCCATGAGGAAGGTAGGGTCAAGGATGTGCCCAGTGGGAATAGGATGTAGCTGGAGTTCTAATTACCCCAGGAGCCTGTTGCTGCAAGGTGTAATTTGCAGATTTGCAGCAGTCTAAGGGTGCTCAAGGTTGGGGGCTGAGTGTGGTGTTGTCCTTTGTTGTCCCCCTCCCCCCCCCCCCCCCTTTTTGCATTTTTTTTTTTTTTTGAAGATTTAAGGTAACTGAAGGGTAGGGAGATTATGGGCCAAATTCTTCAAAGTGTCTCTGGCAGGCTGCTGAGTGCCTTCTTTCTATTCTTGATGATGGCAACAGGCGTAAAAGGTATTTAGTCCATTGCAGGATTGAGCCCTACATGATTTATGATGTTCACATAGTAAATCAATGTCAGAGCTGACATTAACACCCAGGCATTAATAGGTGACAGTACCTCCCTCAGTCCACCAGACAGATTCTGCTGCTTCAAACCACTTCAATCATTTGAAAAGGTTAACTAGTCTCCTCAGGGCTTTCTCTCTGACCACAGTAGTGGTGACCACTTCCCCCACACTTAAAGCAAGCGAACATTGGTTGGTTATGCTTTCCCCAGCCAATATGTACAACTGTGTTCTGCTACTGAAAGAGGGACACAGGAGTTTCATTGGACTCTCCACAGAACTATTTACCTCAAGCTGCACTTGCAATTCTTATTTACTTCCGTGGTAGGCATGTGCATGGATGGAAAGTAGCATATCGTTTATATGGAGCAAGCAGAAATGCATAGTTGATTCTGAGGAAAAGTCAGTTTAATGTTTTATATAATGGAAAAATTGTTCACCCAACCTTCGTCATTATTATACACTGCAGATTTATGCCCAGCTATATTTTTTGCATAATTTGGTACACTACTCATAATTCACCACATAGAACATTATATTAAATATTACTACTTTCAAGGCATTTAAAACACAGATCAGAGCCATGATCTGCCTTGAATTTAACCACTGATTTATGTTTCTATCTAGCTTCCCATGAGAGAATTTCAGAGACTGGAAGCAAAATTCGGTACAAAACACTGTAAATGAATACTCCTGTTTCAGATCAACAACTTTGTTTTCTAGATTTTTTTCTACATTTTTATTAAAACAGTGGCTATTATGGAGGACCAGATACTACTGTGAATACATTAGAGAGATTGATGGAAAGAAGTTGATTTTTTTCTGTAATTACTAAAAAAGACTATATTGTGAATAGATTCCCCTCCCCCCCAGGTGTGTGGCAATAATAGACTCAGACTGGAATCTGGCCATTGAGTAAAATATTATTTTGGCACACTTAGTCCTAAATAATTTGGTAAATCCTTGCATGCACTTTCCAAAAATTTGCAGCATAAGTCCTTGGGATGTGATTTACATACATTAATTACAGATGTACTTAAGGTTGCTTATGTCAATGCCTTATAGAGTTTCTGGTCATGAAAGCACCAATTGAGTAAGTTATGGGTGTCATGGATACCACACATCTTTTTAAAAAACAGTGAATTTAAAAGTCAGGTTGCACAGTGACAAAGACAGGAATTGCAACAATTTCCCCCCTCATTGTTTCAGATTCTGATCCCAATTATATGATCTTCTGCTGTCAATTGATAGAGGGCAGACATCTATTCTCATCCTCTTGGATCTCTCTGCATCACTGAATGCCGTTGATCATGAGATACTGCTGTCCCACCTGAGAAAAGGAGAAGACGTCCAGGGGAATGCATTAAAATGGCCTAAGTCTGTTAGAGGGACACATGCAAGGAGTAGTGATGGGAAACTACACCTCTCAATTAGATCCCTCACTCGTGGAGTCCTAGAAGGATTAATTCTCTCTCATGTCTTATTTAAGATCTATATGTAGCTAGGATATTGACTCAAGAACCAGCAATATACAGATGACACCACAGGATAACTTAATCACATATGACCACACCACTACCACCAAGATGGTCCAATGCTTAGTTGAGATCAGTGCAAGGATGAAGCACAGCTGGTTGAAGTTGAACCCAAGCAAGACAGAGGTAATGCTGCTGGGCAGAAGAAAGCACTTGGAAGAATTTGCAGCCATGGAACAGTAAACTTTGGTTGACACATCCACAGTTGGTCAATTGAGTCTTCTGGATTTCTTGCTAAGTTCTCACATAGCATCATCCATAAGTAACACTTTCTAGCATCTCCTGTTTGTCCTTCAGGATGTGACAGTTTCCTGACAGTGACCCGGTTTTCAGTTATACACTCTTTGCCACCTCCTGTCTGGATGATAGAAATGCAATATTTTGGGGGTATTGAGCCATCAGCCCTCAGAAAACTCCAGATAGAAACTGCTTTGCATCTCCTCAGCAACATGGGCTACCATGAGCACATCAAAGCTGTTCTCTGAAGTAGCTTCCCATAGAATAGTGTCAAGTTCAAACTCTTGGTTTTTATCCTCAAGATGCTCAATGATCTCTGTCCAGTATACCTAAAAGATCACTTAAAAACTCCTGGGTGAAGCATGGTTGACAATCCTACTCCTCAAGCACATGGAAATTTCTGCCATAAGGGTAAAAAGCTTGTTTGTGTGGAAGACAGCTTTCTCTGAGGCCTGTCTCAGTCTGTGGAAAACTCCCACAGGAACTAAGGACCATCACAAATTTTATCACCTTCCACTCCAAGGCACTCTTCCTCGACCTTGCTTTTCCCAATATAAACACATACTGGTATGTAGATACTTGAAGTCCTACTAAAATAAACTACGCTGCACACGCAATTCTTCCTTGGAAGAAAGAAGGAGAGAGAATGAACCACGTGCACAGATGTTGGTCACATTGCCTAACACTATTGAAAGGTACTGAGATAGTACAGGGAAGGTGATATAATCACCCATATAAAACAGGACAGAATTATACTGATATAAATCAGGATTAACTCTACTGGACTTCATTAAAGATATTCTTCATTTACAGTGGTGTGACTGGAATGAGAATCTGCCCCATCATCTCTTTGAAAGGCCCTCAGGAAAATGCCTAAAACAATTGACATAATTATCCCATTTTTCCTGGGTAATTAAAAAAAGTTAAGGACACCTGAAAGTAATCTGCTGTCAATCTCAATCCATAATGTTACCCAATGACTCTATGAATAAAAGAGACAAGGTGGCTGAGGTAATATCTTTTATTGGATCAATATCTGAGACAAATTTTTGAGCTCCACAAAGCAATTCTTCAGGTCTGGGAAAGGAAAGAGCTTGAAGCCTTGTCTCTTTCAGCAATAGAAGCTGGTCCAATAAAACATATTCCTTTACCTTCTCCTATCTTGGGACCAACACAGCTATAACACTTCAAACAACTATGAATTGATGTAAGTAAAAACTAATACATTAGGTTGAATGGGTACTTCAGAATCCAATGAAATTGAAAGGAATTTCATGTACAGTATAAATATAAGCTGAAGGAAAGCAGTAAAAATCAAAATACATATGGTGAAATGGTAGAGTAGGTTAATGCTCTTGCCTTTAGCTCTGGATGCAAATCCTGGTATTGTCTACAAGTGGGAAATGAATTTGGGGATCTCATTAAACTACTCCCTAGCAAATATTGGTCCATATCCCAAAACCATTGCATGGATCAGCAAGATTGGTAGTCTGTGCTGGGAGTGGCCCAGAACTGAAGATGCTGAAGGAGTGCATTGGCAGAGCTGGGTTCGGAAGCTTGGATGGTACTAGCATGCATTATGCTTGATTCCAGCACTCAAGCTCAAGAGCACCAAATTCACATAAAATACTTTTTAAAATCCATATGCGGCCAGAGTCTTTAAATCCAAATCCGTTTTAAAATCCAATTTTGCTTGAGATGAAAAAAGAAATCGTAGATCGACAAGCTGATGCTATATCATTCCCCTCTATTCGGCATTGGTGAGGCCTCATCTGGAATACTGTGTCCAGTATTGGGCCCCACACTACAAGAAGGATGTGGAAAAATTAGAAAGAGTCAAGCGGAGGGCAACAAAAATGATTAGGGGGCTGGAGCACATGACTTATGGAGGAGAGGCTGAGGGAACTGGGATTGTTTAGTCTGCAGAAGAGAAGAATGAGGGGGGATTTGATAGCTGCTTTCAACTACCTGAAAGGGGGTTTCAAAGCGGATGGATCTACACTGTTCTCAGTGGTACCAGATAACAGAACAAGGAGTAATGGTCTCAAGTTGCAGTGGGAGAGGTTTAGGTTGGATATTAGGAAAACGTTTTCACTAGGAAGCACTGGAATGGGTTACCTAGGGAGGTGGTGGAATCTCCTTCCTTAGGAGTTTTTAAGGTCAGGATGATTTAGTTGGAAATTGGTCCTGCTTTGAGTAGGGGGTTGGACTAGATGACCTCCTGAGGTCCCTTTCAACCCTGATATTCTATGATTTTATGATTCTAGGATTCTTGTTATACAACTGATTAGTGCTTGACTCTGATGAATTCTGTGCAAAGATATGCAGAGAAACACAGATTAATTAGATTTGATTGCACATAGTATAGCAAATACCATTACTAGAAAATAAATCATATGGGTAGATGTTTCTTTCCCAACATTGAGCTAGAAGAGGATAGAAGTTTTCTATAGGCTAGATTAGCCCCTCTTGTAGCAATATCATTCTGAGAGTGTCCTGGAGAAAAAATTGAGAGATTTTACACCCATGCCTTATTTCAAGGGACAGTATTTATTTTAGTCCCAATATTACTTAGTTCCACACAATTTGGTGTCACTTAACTCCTAACGTTGTAAATTCTTTTAATCGGAGAAAGAATCATGGATGAGAAATTCTAGTAAGAGTTATAGAGTGGTAGCTGTGTTAGTCTGTATCAGCAAAAACAACGAGGAGTCCTTGTGGCACCTTAGAGACTAATAAATGTATTTGGGCATAAAGCTTATGCCCAAATACATTTGTTAGTCTCTAATGTACCACAAGGACTCCTCGTTGTTTTAGTAAGAGTTATTTAAACTAAAGTGATGAATCCCACCACATTTTAAGTTTCCTGCATGGAAAGTTTATGTATCTCATTTGGGTGGTCTTTGCCCCACATTTGGGTCTTGGAAGATAGCGAAGTTTGCTGATACCCTGTACAACCTCTTTGAATTCCGCTGACTTGCACAGGTTGTCAATTATTTGGTGCTTAATCTGGTGGATACAGTTAAGGAATCCTGTCACATGCCTTAGCAATGTAATTCTAAGTATGCAGAAGCCAACATAGATATTTGCTATTAGCAAATGCTAACTATCTTAGGTTTTATACTGACATCCATCACCATAGTATCTTCGGCCAAGATCCTCTAAGATGTTTAGGTACCCAATTCTTATTGATTTCAATGGGAGTTATGTGCCTAAATAACTTTGAGGATCTGGGTCTTATTGAGTTCACTGTAATCAATTCCAATAGCCAAGTCCCTAGTGGACTACTACTCTCTTTTCAAGGTAAAATATCTTCTTGCTTGTTTTTTTTTGGCGGGGGAGAGGGACAAGAGGGGGAAAGGTGTTAGGGGAAGTGAAATATGCCTACATTTTCTTTTAATATAAGAATGTGAACTTTATTATTTCCATAGCATTTATTTACTAAGTCCTGTTAACCTTACTCATGTAAGTGGTCAAACTGACTTCAGTGGAACTTCTTGCATAAGTAAGGCAGACAGGATTGGGACCAACATTTGTAGTTTTGTTTGTTTCTTAGGTTTGGTTTTTTTTCTCCCTACTGTAGCAATTTAGGAACATAAGAATCACTATACTGGAACAGATCAGAGATCCATCTACTCTCATATCCTGTCTGAATAATCACTGCTGCTTCAGAAAGCATTAAATCCTAATAATGCACTAATTGACAGAAGGCAGGATTTCTTCCCAACCCCAGCTGGTGATCAGTTTATGCCCTGAAGCTTACACATTCTTGACATCATTCTGTATGCAAAGCATACCGAGTCTTTTTCTGCAAATGTATATAACGTTCTATATGGAATAGAGTCATATCCCTCCCTCCTGAACTTAATGTAACATTTCTACTACAGAAAATATCTGCTGTCAACATTCACAAATCATTTGCAAGCACAGAGTTTTGTTATATGTGAAGAGAAAAACCTGAAAGTAAAAAATAAGAAATTTGCAAGTTTACTGAGTATTTAAAAAACAAACAACCCCCTCCCCCCACAAATTGCCTTGCAGTGGTCTTTCTCCTACTCCATTAAGCCCTTAACATCAGCACACTCTATACCATTTGAATCCTGCAAGCTTTGCACTGATTCAGCCCATTAAATGAACAGTTAGAAATCAGATTCCATTTTTCCAAAGGAGCGGCATCTATTTTTGCTACAGCTGTGCAGTGCTTATCGCCTTATTTACATAACATGATTCATCACTCATTTAATTCAAAAAGTGTTTTCTGAATGCCAATGCAAATAGATTTCTGCCAGATTTTAAAAAGACAGAGCCTTGTCTGTGTCCTTTACAGTAAGATTTCTTAAAGCACAGCAAATGTTCATAGTAAACTGTGCTCAGTAAATCAGTCTTTCCCCTTAATTAGTCTTCTCAAATACTAATCTAATTTAAACTGTTCAATCTAGCAGAGTTTTTTCTAATATGCTCATCACCTCAGTGCATTAAATAACATATTGGAGCATATTTATATGGCCTTGGAAATTAACTTCATTTCTTCATTAAACAGGGGAGAGGATCATATGTGATAATGGGTTGTATTCCATTAACTTGAGGAACTTTCATTATTATATCAGATACATCTATAAGCATTATTCTGTTAATTCAAGATTAACAGAATTAGATTCACAACAACAACTCTTAAGGAAGCTTCTTTTAATATACACACACGTGTGTGTGTAGTCAGTTTATTAAACTATGACGAAATGAGATTTGTAAATTTTTAAATGGATCCTATGTATGCCTTGATTTCCCCTATGTGCTGCAGGGTTACCGAACAGGTAGAAAGGGTTGTTTGCTCTCTGCAGAGGCTCAGAGATGTGAACGGCTCTTAACTGTCTGGACCTTAGATCTGAAAAGACAATGACAAATCCAATCACCACAACTTAAAGACCTAGCAACCAATGGCAGGAAGCCAACTAGTGTTTGCCCATCTGGGGATCAAAGGACTAGGAGATGCCAGTGGGATTGTAAGGGTTGACTGCTGGAGGAGTCAGGGGACACACCTGAACTGGGAAAAATGGAGGTCAGGGGACAGGGCTTTGGGCACTGTGCTAAACAGGATGGATCATTCTGTAACTTTCTTTTCTTTTGCTCTCTAAGGACTTCCTATGCTGTGTTCCAATCAACTAATAAACTCTTCTGTTTTACAATGTTGGATGAGTGTCACAGCAAATGCTGACAGAGGAAGTGTATTTCTCCCTAAGATAGTACAAGTCTCCCTCATTTGGACTGGCTGAACGGTGTGAAGCAGGGGTGCTGAAGAACCAGAGGTCCAGCCTAAAGAAGCAGGGAAGTTACGTGGCTTATCCTGGCGGAGGAATGAGATCTCTAAGGGATCTGGCAAACTGAAGGGATCCTCCCAGAGACTCTTCCAAAGTTGGGGGCATAGCACTAATCCTGTGGATCTGTGACAAACTGTAATAATTCAAGACACAAAGAATATGCTTTTGCTTAATTAAAATGTGGTGCCGAAAATGTAAGACAAATGATGGTGAACTCTGTTCCTTTTGCTCTATTAGGAGCTAGCCATGTTAAACAGCTGAACTTTCAAGTTCAAGATGAACTGATATTTCTTATCGGTCATCAGGTTATGTTTTAAAAGATGGCTTCCTTTCTGAATTAAAGCAAGAGAGGCTGTTTATTATAGTACTATCTCAAGTGAAGACTATTACAGCTAGTATGTAGCCACATTAACTTGTAATAATTCTGAAAGCCCTTAGGCAGAAGTGCACAGCTGACCACAAGGGGGCTCTTGAAATATAAAATTATTCATTGTTAAGGCTGTGGGTTTGTCATGGAGGTCACAGAAATCACGTGACTTCTGTAGCGGCCGGTGCTCCTGGCTCACGGGCACCTTAGGCAGCCCCTGCACCAGGTGCCTTGGCTGCTGCTGGAGCAGTCTCGGACCACCGTGTCCCACCCCAACAGCAGAGTTTGGGTGTGCGAGGGGGTTGGGGCACAGGATGGGGCAAAGCAGGCTCTGGGGGCAGCGCTTACCTGAGGGCTCCCTGGAACCAGCAGTATCCCTCTCACTCAGCTGCTAGGCGGAGGCGTGGCCAGGCAACTCTGGATGCTGCCTCTGCCTAGAGTGCTGGCTTCGTAGTTCCCATTGGCTGGGAACCGCAGCCAATGGAAGCTGCAAGGATGGTGCTTGCAGGGAGAGGCAGCACACAGAGCTGCCTGGCCACACCTCCACCTAGCAGCTGAGTGGGGGGGGGGATGTCCCTGCTTCCAGGGAGCCCCCTAGCACCGGTAAGTGCCACCCAGAGTGGCCTCACCCTGTCCCCTACCCTCTCCCACACCCAAACTCTGCTGCTGCTAGAGGAGGGAGGAGTGCGGAGCCAGGTAGGGAGCCTGCCAGCCTCCCCACCCCCACCTCCCTGAGGGAGTCCCAGGCCGCATGCTGCAGCCTGTGCCTCTCCCCCCAAAGCAGCCGGGCCACCCTCCCAGAGCACCCGTGGGGCCCTTGGGAGTCATCCCCCTCAAGTTTTATTCACTGTTATTTTTAGTTAAGGTCGTGGACAGGTCACTGGCTGTGAATTTTTAACCATCTGTGACTTTTACTAAAAATACCCATCACTAAAACATAGCCTTATTCATTGTCCATCTGCTTACATCTGTTGGTAAGAATGGAGAAAGAAGTCATGAGATTAAAATAAACAGCTACTAACTAACCACATACTAACAGCCTCCTCTATTAATCAGAGGTGCTGGAACAATAAGAGGGGATGCTGAGAGCCATTGAACCAAACTGTAAACCCTGTATATGATGGAAACCACTTCAAATTAGGGGATGCTGTCGCACCCCCTGCACCCTTAGTTCTAGCACCTATGCCCTTAATAGCATGTTAACCTTTCTGCAAGATGTGGATTTACTGTAGAAAACAACACCTTTTGACTCAATGGGTTTGATATATAGGTTCTTCTGGTTTCTAAATGCATTTTGCTAAAGCCATGGAAAATTCAGACAACTATCATTCTTAACTGAAATATTTTACACTCACACACACAGAAAAATCTTTAGTAATTAGATAAGCAAAATATTGATAATTAAAAAATCCAATTTATCAATAAAATTTCCATTTTATATTTACAGATTGTTTACAGATATGAGTGTGATGAGGACACCATTGAAAACATATTTGAAGCCTTCATATCACAGTTTAGGTCCCATGTGTAGCCACAACCAAA
Source organism: Trachemys scripta elegans (assembly GCF_013100865.1). NCBI lineage: Eukaryota > Metazoa > Chordata > Testudines > Emydidae > Trachemys > Trachemys scripta. The sequence continues at coordinate 71,980,495 of NC_048305.1, read as the reverse complement.
TAATCTAGCCTTAATCCATGCAAAATCTAAACATTGGGGTCACCATGATTTTAAACAAAGAGAAAGCAATGCATTAAAGCCATCTCGCTAGCGTTTATCTACAGCTACCGCCAGGTGGCAAACATTTCTAAACTATCACTATACAAGCACTGCAGTATCTCCTAGGGTTTTGTGCCTGCAGCTCAGTCTGCCGTTGCTGTGCAGTGAAGCAAACACTGCATAGTAGATTGAGCCCTTTAGAAAAGCACCCAGCAGTATTGCTTCTGTCTCTCTCACACACATGTATGTGCACACATGCACACATTGTATAAACAAAAAGGGTTGTCCAAGAAATAAATGAAAAGGAAAATTAATCATATTCATTCTACTGGCATGAGATGAAATCCTATAGCCTTAATACAATACAATCCTCCACTCTGAGGCCCAGAACAAGGCCAGAAAAGTGGAGCAGCACTATCACAGATCCTCATCTCCATGACAACATCTCCAGTTGCACAGAAGCAGAATTAAAGGAGCCATCTATTTTTGCAGAAATCAAATCTACTGGCCTGGGTAGGGCCCATTTTTTTAGAATCCATAACTGTGTGCCAGGAGCAGATTCAAAAATAAAAATCTGCCTTGCACAGTATGGGATGACCACCCTTCCTAAAATGTAGCTTATCTAAATATATTTTATACAGAATGATGGTTTTGTACCATCTAGTCACCTGTGACAGACATTACTCCATTGAGTCTCTTGACAGGCCACATACTAACAGCCTCCTCTATTTTCCTAGTGAGGGATTTCTTACATGTTTCCTATGGAGACAGTATGGTCTAAGAGTTAGGGCAGGCAACTGGGAGCAAGGACCTCTGAATTCTGTTCCTGATTCTATACTCATTCATTATATGGCAACAGGTAAATCACTTTTGGACTGATTTTCAGAGGGGCCAATCCCCAGCAACTCCCATCGATTTCAGTCATTAACCTTCTGTGCCTCAATTTTACATAATGGGAGTAATATATACAGTAGGGAGGCTGAAATAATGGGCATAAAGTTATTTGATCTTGTCACAGTGCAAATTACTGTGCATTTCTGTTAGTTCTATATATTTTACTGTTAGAGGAGAATGTTGGTAAAACTATTACCAGCACAGTTCTAATATCAGTGAAAAGAACAACAGTAATGAGGAAAAGCACTAAAGGCTGCAAAAATGTGCAGATATTGATACACACAGAAGAACAAAATTCTCCATTAAACAGATGGCAAAGTTTGCAGATGATACAAAATTACTCTATATAGTTAAGTCCAAAACAGACTGCAAAGAGTTACAAAGGGGTCTCACAAAACTGGGTGATTGAGCAATAAATTGACTGATGAAATTCAGTGTTGATAAATGCAAAGTAATGCATATTGGAAAACATAATCCCAACTATACATATAAAATGATGATCCCATAAAGTTAGCTGTTACCACTCAAGAAAGATCTTGGAGTCATCATGGATAGTTCTCTGAAAACATCTGCTCAGTATCAACAGCAGTCCAAAAGGCCAACAGAATAATAGGAATCATTAGGAAAGGGAAAGATACTAAGACAAAAAATATCATAACGCCATTATGTTAATCCATGGTACACCAAACCTCAAATACTCTGTGCAGTTCCAGTCACCTCATCCCCTCAAAAAGGTATATTAGAATTGGAAAATGTACAGACAAGGGCAACAAAAATTATTAGGGGCATGGAACAGCTTTCATTTGAGGAGAGATTAAAAAGACTGGCACTATACAGCATGGAAAAGATGACTAAGGGGGGGATAAAATAGAGGTTGATAAAATCATTAATGGTATAGAGAAAGTGAATAAGGAAGAGTTATTTACCCCTTCACATAACACAAGCATCAGGGGTCACCCAATGAAATTAATAAGCAGCAGGTTTTAAACAAACAAAAAGGAAAAAGTACTTCACACCTGTGGAACTCCTTGCCAGTGGATGTTGTATAAGGTCCAATCCCTTCCAGAGCTCGCCAATATGTAGGTTGAATGAGCCCACTTCTATCCCACACAGCATGATGCGCCTGTGTGCCAACCTGGCCCTCAGGTCTGTGCAAAGAGTGGGAGAGCTATGGTCTCACCTCCTCCTCCACCCCCCACAGAGCCACTAGGAAAGAGAGGAGCCCCTGCACTCAGAGGAGAAAAGGGATTGAAATTGTGTCCAGCAATTGCATGGGAGTCTTAAGAAAAGCAAGGTTTCTTGTGCCATCCATCACCTTTATGTGGGGGTGGATGCAATATGGTGCACTGTTTCCATTTTCATCTGGTCTAGACCTGTAGGTGAAAGTGCTGCATATTTTTCTTTGAATGGGAGAAAATGGGCACAGGAAGGAAAAAGGAGATTTCATGGGTAATCATTGCCTTTTACTGAAGTGACTAACACGGTACAGAAACACCAGTTTTTGCTTTCTACTAATCCAGTAAAAACAAGGATTTTTCCCTGTTCTGACTGATGGTGCCCATTTATTCAAACTGCTCTAATTAAATGACGAGTTTTGGCATAAACATGAATGCTATTCTCAAAGCTTATTTGCCTGCCACTTTTTTTTTTTTTTTTTTTTTAAGAAAAAGTCAAAGTGAGACTTTGAGCAGGACATAAAAAGTGTATAAATTAAGTTAGCCATGCACAAATGACTTTTTGAGTGAATATAGTCATAATGGCTTTTTACAAGGTAGTACATCCAGAACGTGAGATCATCAAATCCTAAATGCTATTGCACCATATAAATGAAGTGACTGTAATCCCGTGTAAAATAAAATTACACCGCAGGCAATTTCAAACACAAAATGTACTTTTGATAGTTCTCTCCAGCTGAGGACTAGATGTACTGTGCACACCCAGTTTCATAGCATGAAGATTTCCTTATTATATATATATAAAAAATAAAGGATGTTTACTAAGAAACATCTTTTAGGACTGAAATGCTCATTTCCTAAGAGTCCATCCTATACTGGGAAAGGAATGTCTATTGGGCACCTCAGAAAATGTGTGTAATTGACAGCAAGATATTAGTGCCCTGAAATCCTAATCTTAGACACAAATACAAATCACTAGTTCTGACTGAATAAGGACTGGAGGATTTAACCCTTAATGATTTAACACAGACTGTTAATTCCATTGAAATCAATAGACCAAAATTCGGTCTAGATTCTCCCCTCAGTTATGCCATTCTGGCAGTGCAAAGTAGTCATGCCTCTCGCTAAAAAGGCTATTTGGGGATTCCTTTTCTGTAAGGGGATACTCAAGCCCCGCTCCCCAGCCTTTTACAAGGCTACTGTGTGGTTTTGGTACCATGAGGAATTTGAATAGTTTTGGGGTTTGGTGGGTAGGTGCTGGGTGGTGCTGTTGGCCTGCGATATATGGAAGATAACACTGCGTTAGCTGGTATCCCTTCTGGCCTTGCACTCTGACTGCTTGGGAATGAAATTCACCCCACTGCCTCTTACTGCTCCCTCTTGGGTGAAGAGGCTTTGCACTGCTCCACAACTATGGGCCCCAATTGTTAATTACACATTCTGTCCCTAAATGTGTCCTCAAACAATCTGCTGCAGTAAAGATCCCTAACCAAACAAAACTGAGATGCATATTGATTTATTGCAAAGCACTTCCTAAAATAAGTCTATCTTCCATACAACAATATCATAGGATCATAAGACCAGAAGGGACCTCAAGAGGTCATCTAGTCCAGACCCCTGCACTCATGGTAGGAATAAGTATTAACTAGACCATCCCTGATAAAATATAAATACATTAAACAGTATAATTATTGTCCATGTCCTTTGATGCATGGCCACAACAGGGTAGCAATGGATCTAAATGGCTTCAGCCTAGTCTAATCACCCTAGGTGTAGTGCTTTACTTTACTAAAGCTGTTCCCTCTTTCCTTACCACAGCCTTTCCCTGAACTTCTGTGCAAGGGGAGGCAGAGGTTCCAGAGCTTAGGTAGAGGCATAGAGCTTCCATGGAGGTAGCTTTGACCGGTAGCAGATCCCTACTAAGGACTTGAGTGATCTTTGGCTTCTGGAGGCCAAAACCCCTGCTTGGTCATTCTTGGGGAAAAGCCCTGCTGGAAAAAGAACAAAAACCCTGAGGTGAAGCCCTTGGTATTTCTAAATACCATTTCTTGATATTTGGTATTGTACCTCCACATCTCAGGGTTTGGGTAGACTGGTGGAGCATTTTGGGGAGCTTGTACTGATACCTGTACAGTACCTCATCTACGGATAAAAATAGATGAGTCTCTAGGGCTGTCATTCTGGTGCTCTTCATTAGCACTAAATCCACTTTAAAATGGTGTGTTGGGCAGGTGGTATGGTCTTTTGCTGTTTCTAATTCAATTTTTCAGACTCAGATGGTTTGGGTGGCTCAGATAATCATGGTTACATCACACAGAACTGAACTTTTTGAGGTTATTCCATCACTAGAAAAAATGCCAGGTTTTAAAAAAGGGTTAGCCTGTACATAAGTGGCTAAATCGCAGTTTCACAGGGGAAAAAAGGCTAAAAATTAAATTATCTTCTCTACTATGATCAACTAACTGGCTCTGAAAAAGTGAGGGTAGCTGACAAATCCTCAGAGTAAGAGGATTCAAAGAGCAATAATGTAGGATTTAAAACAAACAAAAACAAAAAAAAACCATGGATAGAATATGACCACAGTTTTAAATGGCCTTGGATTTGCCATGAATTTTTAAATTAATATACCATGGCTTGACCCAAACTATATACTTTATTGATACCTATCATAAAAGCATATATGTATTAAAACAAATGGTATGGCGGGAGCACGTCTGTACATATATATATAAATATGAGAGAGAGAGAGAGAGAGAGAGATACCTGTAGGATACAGACACACTTCAGATCCTTAAAAGGTTTAAAGTACACCTCTACCTCGATATAACGCTGTCCTCGGAAGCCAAAAAATCTTACCGTGTTACACGTGAAACCGCGTTATATCGAATTTGCTTTGATCCACCGGAGTGCGCACTCCCCCCCCCTCCCCGGAGCACTGCTTTACTGCATTATATCCGAATTCGTGTTATATCGGGTCGCGTTATATCCGGGTAGAGGTGTAGTATACTACTTCTGAAGTCAATGGAACTGTATCAATTTACACCAGCTGAAGATCTGCTCTCTTCTTTCTTCGTTATATTAATGCTGAAAGATGCAATAACTATGGGTTAACATTTTGTACTCAAAAGTACACAGGGTGGAAGGGAAATCAAAGGGAGCTTACCAGTAACCAACTGGAACAGAATCTAGTTGTAGAGGTGTGTGTTTGTGAGGATAAATGGACTCTGATTTTGATTAACTTACATCGTGAGCAAATTTTGAAATATTTACTAGCTCAGTTGACTTGATTCTTCTGTGATGCTCAATGGTTTAAAATAAAATAAGAGATCCTGGCTTTATACATTGTTAATGTGAGTACATCACACAGCTGTTCTCACTTATAACATAAAACTCATGCATTTAATACCATTCAGAACTTTCTATATCTACATATTTTAGAATTTTTCAATTGTCCAATTTTATCTTTTTCAGTTTCCCCATCATAATCAGTTTTGATTCAGAAAAACAGTGGGAGGAAAAAAAATATACATTATGCATGTGTGATGTGTGATCCTTTATGACAGTTCTCTTCACTTGAGCCGAGACATAGAATATTCACTCATGGCTACACTAGTCTTGAGTTCTTCCTGCCTTTCTCCATTCATGAAGATACAATGTAAAGAGATTGGACACTGTGGTGCATAATTAATCCGTGGGTGTTTTTTTTTTTAAATCAATCTCATTTATATGTCAAAATCTCAGGCTCTCAAAGATGAATTATTATTTTAGAAGATTAACAAAAATATTTGTCAGTTAACTAGACAGATGGGTTGTATTTCTATCTGGAGAATACAAGGCCTTATAGAATTTCAATTTGCCTTTATACTTTTTTCTTTCATGCCACTTTTTCCTCAGTTCTTTTTAACAACGTTTTATTTTATTTAATGTTCATTTTTGAGGCAAAGTGGCACCATAAAATACTTAAACTCCTGGCCCTATTAGACATCAATGGGAGCTTTGCTATTAACTTCAATGGGGCTGGGATTTCACCCTCACAGCATACTACTGCGCTATATAAAAATGGCAGCTTCTTACTCAATAGATCAGCCCTTGGAGGTATTGAAGATAATTGCTGATGACAGTAATAAAAATATTTAATTTATTTTTAAAAATCTTTTGAAGACCCTCAGGAGCCAAAACAGAGTGAACTGGCTTCTCTTCCTATTTATAATGCAGCAGCAAAAAATGGTTCACTAAGCAGCAGATTTTCCAGGTGGGTGTGGCTGCTTTACACTGTACCACCGGGGTAATTAGGTCCTAAAGCCAGCATAATCAGCTAATGGAAGAACACTCTAGGGTAAGGGTCATCCTCAGATGGTGCAGAGCCAAAGTAAAAGCATATGTGCCATTTCCCCTGGGCTACCAGCTCAATAAAGGGAAGAGAACATAACTGGTGGAAAGAGACAATCACGATGCCACATTGATCATCAGTTTTGTATTCAGCTCCTTTGAGCCACTGCACCCCTGTGTAAGTTAAAGTAGCTGCCAAGATGCTCTAACACAGCACAGGACAATTATCCCTGCCCAGAAGTGCCCCAGGATCAGGGGAATGTAAAGCTGAGCTGTAAGCAACCTTTCCACATACACCCCCACTGTCACTGTATGCAGAGCAAGCATGGGGCCCTAAATTCAAATCAATTACTCTTGTACAAACGGACAGAAGGAAAACAGGGCTCTACAGGGGTCAGCATAATTTAAAGATACTGATTTTGCACAGGTGTAAATGAGGAATTAATATAGCGTGCACAAGCTTGATTTCTGGTGATTATTCGGCGGGGGGAGGGGGTGGGACTCTGCTTGACTCTCCCAATCAAGGCTGAGTTTGCAGGGCTGGCCGTTGTAAAAAATATTTTCCTATGTAAACTGAACATATTTCACATGGAAGTAATTGAGGCACAATAAAGATAGTGTCCCTCGATACTACTTTTACAGACTCAATTTTCAGACTACATCAACACTGAGTAATTTTGATCTAATCAATAGAATTGTTTCACACAGGTAGTCGAGTGCATTATGGGGTTTTCTTTTGTTTGTTTACTTGTCCCTTAGTCGACAGTTTCCAATACAGAAAAATGGAAGTCAAGAGTCCTTTATCTACTCTATCAGTTGTATTGTTTGCAGACCTACAAGATGTGGAGGAAGTAATTTTCCATTTGACCATGACATATGGATGAATTTGGACTGATGTTTACGGTAGCAAAATCACAAGTTAGTCAGTCAAATGTAGAGACGTCAACATGAATGAACCAGAACCGGTAGCAGCAGATGACTCAAGCCTCTGCTGCACAGACGTTTTTAATACCACCTGTCATTGCCACTGCAAAATGCATACCAGGACTATACAGCAAAAGTTCTCATTAGAATACTTGCTCTTTACAGGCATTTCTTATAACTGCTACTGAGGCTTTTTTTTAAAGTTCAGGTTCAGTTCAGTCACGTCCTGTAAGCAGAGATGGCTTACTTAGATTTCATACCATCACTAACAGCTTTAATTGTATTGGCAGCAAGAGAAAATGAAAGAAAGTCATTTTTAGGAAAGGTCTATGTTCCAAGATACCGTGGAGATAGGTACAGTTGAGAAACCTACATAGCTAGGATGCTGGATTTGTGTTTTGCTTTATAGAACAGCTCTCTGATTGTCTTGTAACCTTTCTTCTAGCATCGATTCCTAAGTATGGAGTCTATTTATTAGTGTGACCTGGTCTGCACTAGGATCCTTAATTCACTACTGTGCATTTCTACCTGTGTTAGTAATAGTTAAACCTGTATTGTAAACAGGGCATAGATGCTTTTACCACCATGTTTTCTATCTATCCTCTAAGGTAAGGATAGGGCAGGGGTGGGCAAACTTTTTGGCCTGAGGGCCACGTTGGGGTTGCAAAACTGTATGGAGGGCCGGGTAAGGAAGGCTGTGCCTCCCCAAACAGCCCCCTCCCACTTCCTGCCCCCTGACTGCCCCCCTCAGAACCTCCGACCCATCCAACCCCCACCCCCCCGCACCTTGTCCCCTAACTGCCTACTCTTGGGACCTTCTGGAACCCCACCCCCTATCCAACCCCCGTGCACCCAGGCACCCGACTCCTATCCACACCCCCACCCCCTGACAGGCTCCCCAGGACCCCCCACCTATCCAGTCCCCCCGTTCCCCATCCCCTGACCACCACCCCCCGCAGAACCTCCGCCCCATCCAACCACCCTCTGCTTCCTGTCCCCCGACTGCCTCCTGGGACCCCCCCGTCCCTTATCCAACCCTCCCCCTCGGGCCTGGCCCCAGCCCCCTTACCATGCTGCTTAGAGCAGCATGTCTAGCTGCCACGCTGCCAGGCCAGAGCTAGACACGCTGCCACTCTGTTCAGCAGGAGCTCGCAGCCCCGCCCCCCAGAGAGCTGCCCGTGTGGTGGCATGGCTGCAGGAGAGGGGCTGGGGGCTAGCCTCCCTGGCCGGGAGCTCAAGGGCCTGGAAGGACGGTCCCACGGGCTGGATGTGGCCCGCAGGCCATAGTTTGCCCACCTCTGGGATAGGGGGTATAGAATGCCTGAGCCTTGTGTATACTACGGTCTACATATTTTCTATGTTTATTGGAGCATAGGGTTGCCAGTCCTCCGGGATTGCCCTGAAGTCTCCAGGAATTACACATTAATCTTTAGAGATTATGTCATGTGATGAAACCTCCAGGAATACCTCCAACCAAAATTGGCAACCCTAACCCCCTCCTGTACCCCAACCCCCTGCCCCAGCCCTAAGCCCCATCCCACACTCCAAACCCCTCAGCCCCATCCCAGAGCTCCCTCCTGCACCCCAAACCCCTCATCCCCAGCCCCATCCAAGAGCCTGCATGCCCAGCCTGAGACCTCACCCCCTCCTACACCCCAACCCACTGCCCCAGCCAGTGAAAGTCAGTGAGGGTGTTTCAAACTATAAAGGAAAGGGTGTAATAGCTGTCCTGTGTACAGTACTATAAAATCCCTCCTGGCCAGAGACTCCAAAATCCTTTTCCCTGTAAAGGGTTAAGAAGCTCAGGTAACCTGGCTGGCATCTGACCCAAAGGACCAATAAGGGGACAAGATACTTTCAAATCTTGGGGGCGGGGGGAGGCTTTTGTTTGTGCTCTTTGTTTGGGAGTTCGTTCGCTCTTGGGACTGAGAGGGACCAGACATCAATCCAGGTTCTCCACATCTTTCTAAACAAGTCTCTCCTATTTCAAACTTGTAAGTAAATAGCCAGGCAAGGCGTCTTAGTTTTACTTTGTTTTCTCAACTTGTAAATGTACCTTTTACTAGAGTGTTTATCTTTGTTTGCTGTACTTTGAACCTAAGACTAGAGGGGAGTCCTCTGAGCTCTTTAAGTTTGATTACCCTGTAAGGTTTATTTCCATACTGATTTTACAGAGATGATTTTTACCTTTTTCTTTAATTAAAAGCCTTCTTTTTAAGAACCTGATTGATTTTTTCCTTGTTTTTAGATCCAAGGGGGTTGGATCTGTATTCACCCGGAGTTGGTGGGAGGAAGGAGGGGAATGGTTAATTTCTCCTTGTTTTAAGATCCAAGGGGTTTGGATCTGTATTCACCAGGGAATTGGTGAAAGGTTTCTCAAGGCTTCCCAGGGAAGGGAATTAGTTTTTGAGAATGGTGGCAGCGGACCAGAACTAAGTTGGTAGTTAAGCTTAGAAGTCTTCATGCAGGCCCCCACATTTGTACCCTAAAGTTCAAAGTGGGGATACAGCCTTGACATGGTGGGAGAGAGTGAGCAACGGAGGAAGGGAGGATGGAGTGAGCAGGGGTAGGGCAAAGGTGTTTGGTTTTGTGCGATTAGAAAGTTGGCAACCCTATTGGAGCAACACCAATCCTAAATTTTCTTGAGTAGATACAGCATCAGAGAGAAAAGAAGTGGTGATTTTGCTGAATTTCCTAATCTAAATAGGACAATTTTCCAGTAGGGGAAAAATCATTTGGTGTCTGAGTCCTACTCTTCTGACAACAGCATCAGTAGTGTGTTCTATTGTGCTCATACTGTCCAAGTCTAAATATCAGTAGGGCTGTTGAGAGAGAAGTTGTTTGCATTAAAAAAAATTTCCCCCTCTTGATTGGAAAAGATCAAAAGGTTTTGTCTAATGAAGAATATCGTATGTGTCTGGAGGCTCAGACTAGGCCACACAGGCCCTGTACTAAACCAGAACATGATCCTCATTTTCCACAATGTTCTTTGCATTAAAAATCTTTTTCTTGAATTTGGTTAAAAGCAAAATGTATTACCTGAATATCACTACCACTTGGGTCAGCCATGTTTCCCATACTATGCTATAATTTTTTTTTTTTTTAAAAGTCACAGTAAGACATATGTAAGTACCAGAAAACTACATGAATTTGAATATGTTGAGTTTTCTAAGGGGATTTGTCCTATGGAATGGGCAAATGGGTTCAGGGGGTAGTACAGAGACACAAGATTTTGCAAATCCTCTATGGCTGCCCTGACTCAGATTTTTTCCCAGGGTCTGGCCCTTGCTTCTTGGGTGCAGTGGTAGTGAATAAATATGAGAAGTTATACCACATAATACTATAACTGAGTTATTCCACTTATGCATTTATTTCCCATTATGTAAGCTTAACTGCTCCATTCCACATAGTATTGCCCCATGTATCATAAACATAATTTAGTCAGCCTGGTCTCTATACAAAATATTCCATGGTCCAGTTGCAACCTGCCTTCTTTGCATGAAAACTTTTTAAATGGCTGACTAACCATGTACTAGTAGGGCATAAAGCTGTACCTGACGTGAACAGGTGCAGTACATACTTCCCTAACAGGTCTGCCAGTGGAACTCAGTTCTCATATCCAACATGCAGGCTGTTTTAAGTGTGCACCTTGCTAGGCCTCTTTAAGCAGAGATTGCTAACGATGCCAAATCGTGTAGAGGTTTTGTGATATAGTCAAGTATGTCTCACCAGTAGTCTTACTCATGTTAGCAGCCACAAGGAGACCAAGCTTATTTTCATTCATCACTTAAGCCAGAATTTCAGAGTTTCAGGCTAGAAGGAACCATTAGGTCATCTAGTCTGACATCCTGTATCTCACAGGCCACTAAAATTCACCGTGTTGTCCCTATATTGAGCCAAATAATTTGGGTTAAACTTAGGGTATGTCTACACTACCCGCCGGATCGGTGGGCAGCAATCGATCCAGTGGGGATCGATTTATCGTGTCTAGTCTAGATGTGATAAATCGACCCCCGAGCCCTCTCCTGTCAACTCCTGTACTCCAGCGCCACGAGAGATGCAAGCAGAGTCAACGGGGGAGCGGCAGCAGTCGACTCACCACGGTAAATCGATCTAAGTATGTTGACTTCAGCTACATTATTCATGTAGCTGAAGTTGCTTAACTTAGATCGATCCTTCCTCCCCCCAGTATAGACCAGGCCTTAAGCATTTCACACTTTAGGAGCCTGAACTGTTATGTGTGTCAGGCACAGAACAAGATGGAGCAAGGGGTCACTAAATGCCCAAATACCCTGCAATGGTAGGGAGTTGATTTAGTGAGATATACCATATGATCCTAGCAAGTTAGCCATGCTCCAGTGGAAGGAGAACTCCCCCTCTCCCCACCCCAAAAAAAAGGTTCCTGCCAATTAGACATGGGGGAAGATTCCTTCCAGCCCCTCTCACTTTGATCCTGAGCATAGGAGCAAGAATTTTAATTCCAGCATCTGGAAAATAAATATTAGCAAGCAGCTAGACAATGCAGCCGACCGTTTAAGAGCAGATAGGGATAGACTAGGCCTTCCTAACCCCTTCCTGTGGAGATGAACAGGCTTCCCAGGCTGTGCTAGTATCTGAAAGAGCGAGAGAGAGAGCGTGCGTGCGCATGCAGGATATGGGGAGGAGGGTTACACCTCATTGTGCAGCACAAAGCCACACTCTACAGCAGCTGAACAGCATTCCACAGCATCACTGAGTAGCAGCCCACAATGGGGTAGACGGAAGCCATGTAGGGGTGGGCCTGGAGGAGTGAGATCTGGGAAAATGCTGCTGCACAGGGGAAGACTGGGTTACATTAAGGTGTGGAAGAGCTATTCCTGCCAATGGACTGAAAACCTTCATGGAGTAGCTCCACCATCTCACCATCTCTCTGCAGCCTAAGAGGGGGATATACTCTCCTTCTGCACCACTTATTTACCTATCAGCACAGCCAATCTACTCAGGTCAGGTGCTGGACTCAGGATTTGAGCCTTAATGCAAGAAAGGTCACTCACTAAGTCCAGTATGTGACACTATATGTAAATCCCTCTTGGTTCATTGGACCTTTGTGATGTACAGTGATATTCCACAGTGCAGTGTCCCTGCATTCCAGGGAAGATATAAAATGATATTTAGTTGAGTAGCAAAACCAAACAAAAACCCCACACACACCACCACACACTCTGCACTGTACATCTATGTACAGATTTGTGTTCCAATGGCACATGCATCATAAAAGAGGATATCTTCCTAAAAGAGCAGATCTTATTCAAAACTGGCATTTCCACAACACCTGGTGATTACTTTGCTAAGGTCAGTCGTTTTGCCACATTCCCATGACAGGAACAAATTGAAGACAGGAAAAAAGAGCTGCCACATTTGAAAATACCAGTGATGCATTATAGACACTTATCTCCTCCATCATCTGTTTTATATTTAGAAAGAAAACTTCTTTAACAGAAAAAAGAGTAAGGGATAAAAATAACAAATACTCTTATTAAATGCATGTTATATTCCCATGTGCTTTTCCTTAAAAAAGGCACTACATTTAAACGGCAGCCCATGACACATAATTCATGGAATTGTTAGGGGTAAGAGCCCATATTTGCAACTTTTCATGAAGTATCTATATGACAAGCATTCCCCTTGTGCAATTAAAATGACTCCAGTTTGTTTAAATAGCCACTGGCTGTAGAAAAATATCCATTATAGGGCACAATCCTGTAGTACCTATGCAAAATTGCACTGTTGACTCCCACCTGAGGTAATACAGAGCTAACTATGCTGGTTATGAACCTGCTGGGGAACCCTTCTACACTACGGATTTTTTCTGGAGAGGTCAGAATGGGCTTATGACCACTTTGCAGCTAGCTTGCACCATAATCATCACAAAGCAAATGCACCACAAGAGTGAATTGTCCTATCAGTCCTGTGCCAGCAAAGCTCCCATTGGCTTCAGTGGGAGTAGGATTGTGGCTGTAATCAAGTTCTTTAGAGAGAGGAGAAATTTAGACTATTCTATTTATGGGCCTAACCTTGGTGAGACCATCTTACAAGCATTGCAGAGCACCCTCCACTCCGATTGACTTCAAGAGGAGCTGCAGATGTTCAGCACCTTTAAGGATTTGGGTCACTAATAACAGGCAGACATAAGCATGTCCCCTCTGAGGATCTCAAAGCACGTCACTAAATATAATTAGCTAAATCTCTAAACACCTTTGAGGTAGGAAAGTATTTTTATCCGCCATTTTACAAATGGGTAATACGCAGTACAGAGAGATTACGTAATGCCCCAAAACAGACATCAAGTCAGGGGCAGAAAGAGGAAAAGTCAAGAATCTACCTCCCAGCTCCATGCTCCTCATTTTGAGAAGTTTTACAAGCCAGGCTTCTCAGATAGATGCTCAAATAATCAAACATAGAACTGTTCAGATTGGCTTTGTGTGTGTCATGTCATATTCTCTTCCCCCTTCCCCCCACTTGTATCACCTCCTTTTTGAGGGACACGATGCCTGTGTTTTTACGTTCATTACAAAATTTTTAATGCTTTCTGGACCTCAAGAATGTACTCAGCAGAAGCATCAACATGCATCTATACCTCCTGTCCTAACTGTATAGTTAATGTTTGGCTGGATGTTAGAATGAGGGAATTTCATACTGTACAGCCCTTATTTTGGAGACACCATTAATTTGAAATCTAATCAACTTCCCAAATACTTTAAGGTACAACACCTGCCTCTGAGCACCTTGTCATTTTTGAGGTTTTACCATCACATTTTCTTATTTTTAGAAATGTTCTCTCCACTGTTATCCACAGAAACAGCAGGAAAAACAGATTCACTGGAAAACGATTAAACTGACTACACACAAAGCATGAACTGAATTTTTTCTCCTAATCTCTTTCAGGCATATCTGTAAGAATAGAATCTAAATATTCTAGCCAGAAGTAGGATTATAAGGTTGATGAGGTCCCTTGAAAACAGAAAGTCAGTTGGGGAAAAAGAAACGAGTAATTTTGATCTTTGATGCTTGACAATGTCTCTTTCATTTTGTACTCTATGATATACAGCATAATCCTGTGTATATTTTTTTTAATTAATGGCTGGGTCAGTAAAATGATAAATACTTACATATCAGTTATTTAATAGCACTAGTAATTCCCAAAAGCAATGTCCTGAAATTGCTGTTAAGGTATTTTTTCCAAATACTTGGAAATATTAAAATTGGATCAAACAGATTGTATGCAGACACAAACCCACTTAAATTTGCATATCTAATAACTCTCTAGGTAGGCAAGATAGCTACAGGAGCAGGATACTTGGCAATCCACTTGTAATACTATCCCCTTTTAGAAACTGCATATTCCTCCTTACAAACACTAACATGAGGAACAGAGATACTGCAGTCTACAGAGCGCTCCTGTACCCTGCTCCTTATCTTGTTGCACTAAAAAGGTGGCTGACCTACCTATCTAGTGCTGTCCTAGTGCCTCCAGTGCCCTTGGTTTGTATAATTGATTCTACCAGCTGGTTACAACTCAGCTTCTGCTCCCCTTCCAGCCTGTAATGGGGTTACTAGGCCATAAAAGCTAGCAGGGGGCATGGTGTATGTAAAGCTGGTTTCCTAGAGAACTCAGACTGCAGATTCTGTAGAGAAAGAGAGAGAATAGTGCAACAAAAAAATCCTTACCGTGGACAGCTCCTCCAGCTCCACTTCTCTTTGCAAAGTGCAAAACAATATTACATTAGCAAGTGAAAACCATGACATTACTCCTTTAAATATTAACCAAGCATAGTACTTGGTCTCAGTCGGGGGTGGAGTTGTAATATTATTCCTCACCTTTCAGAACTAGGTCACCTGGTTTCTCTTTACTGTCTCAATTAACTAATTGCTCTAAGCAGGGTTGTCTGTCTGTAGCTAGGAGTGACCAAGCCAGGATCCAGTTCCAGTATGGAGCAAAGAGGACAGGGGAGAACGGGAGTTTGGAAATAAGGGAATAACAGAAGTGGAGCGGGGGGAGGAAATGGGGAATTAGAGTAGGGAGAAGAAACAAAAGGGGTGGGAAAAATCAGGGAAAGGGAGGACGGTAAGGAGGAGCAAGAGTGAGTGATGGGGAGGGAGAGAGGAAAGTGAGAAGGAGGCGAAAGAGTGGAGGACAAATACGGGAGTGGGGAAGAAAGTGCAGGGGAAGATAAGAGGAAGAGGAAAGGGTGGTAGAATGGGGGCAGGACAGGGGAGTGGAGAGGAGGGGAATAGGAAGGTGTAAAAGGTGTAAAAGAGGGATGAAGGAAAGTGAGAGACAAAGAAAAGGCAAGAGAGTGGGGACATTTGGTGAAAAGGCTAGTGGAGGACAAAAGACAAGTTCTCAACAAAGGATAAGGTGATGGAAGCTGTGAGATTTAAGGATGAGGTTCTATGGAAGTTGGACAATGACCAAACCAACCACAATACCAATGAGTGGGGGCGGGATACCAAATATCCAGACATACATACTACAGAAAGTGCACATGGTGCCTGTGGCCAAATGAAAGGTGGGAAATTTGATGGCAAGGAGATGTGGTGGTTGTCCAGTGATGTGCAGGAGGAAGAAGAGAAGAAGGAAAGATTTAAAGCAATGGCAGAAAGGAACAGCAGTGGAAATTTATGAGGAACACAAGATGGCAAACAAATTGGCAAAAAATAGTGATAGCAGAAGCTAAGGGTCAGGCATTTAAAGCCTTATACACAGGACTACTAATGGAAGAAGAGGGAAAAGGAATATTTAGATTTGCCATGATTAGGCAAAGCAGCACAGAGAACTGGGCAGCTGTAAGGTGTGTCAGATGAAAACACAAGAGTACTGGTGGAAGATGGTGAAATCTTTAGAAGGTGGCAGCAATTTTACGAGAAACTGCTCAGCGTAGAAAATCCAAAGCAATTGTTGAGGGAAGTATGTGCAAGCAACAATCACAAGACTGATCACCAGGGTGGAGACTCAGACAGTGCTACCAGACAGTGTACCAACTGAGGCATGAGGAAGTAGTGATAATGACAAACTTTTCCAGCTTAATTTGCCATACTGAAAAAATGCCCAACAAGTGGAGGAAGAGCATGCTAGTCCCTATCTTCAAGCATAAAGGAGATAGGCAAGAATGTAGTAGTTACTGACTCATCAAGTTACATAACAAGGTGTCTGGAAAGAGTTATTGAGAAAAGACTTTGGGATGAGCTGGAGCACCAATGAAATGACAAATGATTCAGGTTTATGCCAGCAAAGTCACCAATGGATGCAGTGTTTGCAGCCTGAACATTGCAGGAGCAGAAGTCCTGGGAGAAATGCAAGGAATTGCACTTGATGTTTATGGATTTAGAACAGGCTTATGATAAAGTTCCTAGAGAATCAGTATGTGGTCCCTGTGGTTGTGCAATCTGCTGGAGGCATATGTTCAGGCTATCGTGGATATGTATGGAGGATAACAACAATAGTGAGAAGTAGCAGCAGCTACAGTGAGTCATTCACTGTGAGGGTAAGTCTACATCAAGGATCAGCCTTACACCCATTCCTATTTGTGATTTTAAATGGATACCTTGACACAGAGATTAAGGAAGAGGCTCCATGGAGCATGCTTATCACAGATGGTATTATGTTGTGCCATAAAGATAAATATGAACTGGAAAGGGACCTAGAACCGTGGTGGGCTGCATTAGAAGAACAGGGCTTAAGAATCAGCCAATAAAAAACAGAATACTTGTGATGCTTCATTAAGAGGGACAATGAGAAGCCAGTAAAACTAGATTGTGTAGCGTTAAAGTCTATATAACAATTTATATACCTTGGTTCAAGTGTTGAATTATGGTTCTTTGTGATAAGAATATGACAAATAAACTAAAGAGCAAAGCATACAAGATCATGATTAGACCAGTCATGATGTATGGGTTGGAATTCTGGCCAATAAGGGAGAGAAAAATACAACTACTTCACACTACTGAAATGAAAATGCTCAGGTGGATGCTAAGATAAGAGCTGATAGAGTATATAATGAAACAGTATGAAACATGATGCAAAGTAGCCCCCATCACAGAAAAATTGACGTGACAGATGGCTCCACAAGTGAGATGATGATCTGTGGGATAAGCTAGCCACAGGAGAATAAGAGCTAGTAGTCATGGGACAAAGACTATGAGGAAGACCTAGAAAAAGGAGATTTGAGACCCTGAAGACAGGCATGAAGAAGGTTGGTATCAGTGTGGAAGACTCACTTGATAAGAATGCTTGGAGATAAAGAACAAGAGCCATCAACTCCATTTGGTGGCAGTGGGAGAAGGAGAATGATGTTGAGGCTTGAGGAGAGTAAGAAGGGAGGGAAAGGAGAAGGAATGGAAACAAATAGTAAGAGGAGGGTATTTTCTTGTTAGATTATACAGATACATTTGAACTCTTTACACACACCCCTGGGACAAGTTGCCTTCTTTTAACTAGGGACAATGTTACTAACCCCCTTTGTATGACACAGAGATCTACTGATGAAAAGCACTATATAGGAGCTAGATGCTTTTTTCATTATTAATTATTATTATTATTAAGCTGTGTTCCCCACTCTAGGGATGTTCCAGGAATAATGGCCTTCCTATCAGTTAGTAACTGACTTTCATCAGTTTTAGAGCATTTTCACATTGTGATCTGTGGGAAAATAACGTATTCTCCCATCCTCCTAATGCGGTAGCCCTACTTGAGGATTATTTTTTAATCTTATTATTCCCTCTTATTTGGTCATTATGCTGAGACACTTTTTTTTAAGTGCTAATAGGTATTGTGCCATCAATAAACTGGTTGATAATAGGTAAGAGTCAAACAGTTTCCATCTGGGCCCCAAGATATGTTCATATGCATACACATTCATCAAGCGTCCTAGAAGTAAACAAAGCATTCACCTATTTGTTCACAATGTGCCCTGCTTGTCCCCGAAGCAGGAAACTGTATTCTGCACTGGAACCTCCAAAAGCCAGTCTGTTTAAACCTGATCCCACTGAAAATGAATGGATAGGACTTCAGCGGGTTTTGGATCAGGCCCTATTAGAGTTGCACTGATAGGTATATCCCTTAATTTTTTTTTAAAAGGGGTGGGGGAGGTTCTCTTTGCAGATTGGAAACAAAGTTATTAGATAAAACCCAACACTATCCAGAGAGTTAAATGAACACATTATGCTTCAAAGTATTTGACTTCTATCTAAAGCAGTGTCAAACATATCCTGTCTATTGAAAGATGTTTTCTTTTTTCATTTTAGATAATATAATTTGTCATGGTTCACAATTTCCTGTTCATTTATCATTAGGATTTGTAGCTTGAAAGCACTCAACATAGCAAGGCAAATAAAAAGGAAATTTGAGAATTACATTATGCTAAGTAAATGCTGATACTGACGTTTTATCATCAATGCCCTCTAAATCCCAACAAATAAATCCCTCAGTGAACAAGAATTGACTTCTGGAAAAAAAAAATCACCTAGGAAAGCCAGACTGCTGTATATGTTGGACTGAACGGGTTTGGAATTAAATTTGTTTTGTTTTTTACTTTTCAAAATTTGACATCCTTTGCTCTTAAATTTGAGTCCCGAGTGAAAATAGAGTGAGAAAAAACACGAGAAAATGCCTTTTCAGTGAAATACAAGGATACCTCTGAAAATTAGGGAAGGCTGAAATCTATTTACCCACAGAAAAGAAATAGATTTTAGACAACATTATCTAGGATCAAATAGTCTGCACATGGATTTGGGATTTAAAAATACGTAAAGCACTGGGTTTTGCTAAAAATGATCTTTCATATAAAGAACCAGTTGACTGCTATAGATTTTAATAGCACTTAATTCTTTGCTTTTGGAAAAAATTATGCTATCTGAAATTGGTTTAATATTTAGCTCAGTGCCAGTTTTCACAAAGCAAGTCAATAAGAGCTCTATTCATCTGTAATGATCCATAGCCTTGAGCAATGCACAGGGTCATGGTTCCTTGCTCTGTAGTAAGTCAACAGCTGACTTATTCAGTAAAAAGATCTGCCTGCCCGTGGAAGCCATTTTCTTCTTTTACTTTTATCCAAGCGTAGCAATAAGCCCCCCTCCCTTTGTGGATCTTAGCACCTAATTCATAAAGCCCCACCTGAGAGTGGAGGAACTCCTTGTGTGGTTGCCAAATGTTATTGGGCTACGCAGCTTGGCTTCCAAATCAACTCAAGTGTTTCTTTATTAATTGCAACTTCCTCCTTTGCTAGTTCTGTATGCATGCGATACACATATGAACAGCCATCCCAGCAAAGTGATGTTGAAAGTTATATTGAACAGATTGAAGCCATAATCTAGGGCCGCATCTACACTACCCATCGGATCAACGGGTAGTAATCGATCCATCAGGAATCGATTTATTGCGTCTCATCTAGATGCGATAAATCAATCCCCGAATCAATGCCCATACTCCACCTCAGCAGGAGGAGTGAGCGGAGTCAACAGGGGAGCCGTGGAGGTCGACTTGGCGCTGTGAGGACTGCCAAGTAAGTCGAACTAAGATACTTCGACTTCAGCTACACGAATAGCATAGCTGAAGTTGCATATCTTAGATCGATCTCCCTCCCCTAGTGTAGACCAGCCCTAAGGATATCATTGCTGAAGAACAGGCTAGCTTTTGTGCTGGAAGAAGTACCACAGAACAGATTTTCAGCCTTCGTGTTCTATGTGAGAAGTACTTACAAAACCAGCAGGACATCTACCATGTCTTTGTTGACTTCAAGAAGGCATTTGACAGAGTATGGCATGAAGCTCTCTGGGCTACCATGAAGAAGTACAATGTTGATCGTAAGCTTATTCTTACCATTAAAGAAGTGTATGCCAAGGCCAGCAGTGCAGTTCTCGTCAATGGCAGAACAGGAGAGTGGTTTTGCACTACTGTTGGAGTCTGGCAAGGCTGCCTTCTTTCGCCCACACTGTTCAACATTTACTTGGAGCACATAATGACTGATGCCGAAGATAAGTGCTTCTCAAAGCCGGTCCGCCACTAGTTCAGGGAAAGCCCCTGGTGGTTTGTTTACCTGCCACGTCCGCAGGTTTGGCCGATCGTGGCTCTCACTGGCCACGGTTCGCCGTGCCAGGCCAATGGGGGCTGCTGCAGGCAGCGCAGGCCGAGGGATGTGCTGGATGTGGCAGGTACACAAAACAGCCTGGCCCGCCAGGGGCTTTCCCTGAACAAGCAGCGGCCCGACTTTTAGAAGCACTGCCCTAGATGATCACATATGCACAGTCAGCATTGGGGGGTGAACAATCTCAAATCTTCAGTTCGCTGATGACATTGATGGCCTGGCAGACAGTGAAGATGAACTTGCCAACCTTGTTAAATGATTGGATGAAACCTCCACAAAATATGGCATGGAAATCAGTGCAGAGAAAACCAAGCAGATGACAAAGGTGATGGGACCAGCTGACATATCACTGTCAGTGGACAAGAGCTGGAGACAGTGAAACAGTTCAAGTATTTGGGGGTGATCGCTGATGAAGGATCCAAGGCAGAAATTCGGGCAAGAACTGCACAAACAGCGCAAGCTGAAGTGGTACGGCCATGAAACAAGATCTGGCCTATCCAAGATTATCCTCCAATGAACAGTATGGGGGAAGAGAAGAAGAAGAAGAGGTAGACAGAAGAGCTGGACTGACAACATAAAAGTGGACAGGAATGGACTTTGCAGAGACTCAATCACTGACACAATTGTCAGGGGTGGAGACAATTAGCTGATGGTGATGATGATGAACAACCATCACTCCCATAAATGCATTGGTTGTTGGGGCACCATCATTGATGAGCAAAGAACCCATGACCTCCCACCAGCTTTTATACATTTTGTTTGATCTCCTGCTACAAGACAGGCCCAGAAGAGAAACCAACAGAACTCCACTGGCCATCACCTACAGTCCTCAGCTTAAACCTCTCCAACGCATCATCAGTGATCTACAACCCATCCTGGACAATGATCCCTCACTTTCACAGACCTTGGGAGGCAGGCCAGTCCTCGCCCACAGACAACCTGCCAACCTTAAGCATATTCTCACCAGCAACCACGCATCGCACCATAAACAACTCTAACTCAGGAACCAACCCATGCAACAAACCTCGATGCCAACTCTGCCCACATATCTACACCAGCAACACCATCACTGGACCTAACCAGATCAGCTACAACATCACCGGCTCATTCACCTGCACGTCCACCAATGTAATATATGCCATCATATGCCAGCAATGCCCCTCTGCTATGTACATTGGCCAAACTGGACAGTCACTACGCAAGAGGATAAATGGACACAAGTCAGATATCAGGAATGGCAATATACAAAAACCTGTAGGAGAACACTTCAACCTCTCTGGCCACACAATAGCAGATGTTAAGGTAGCCATCTTACAGCAAAAAAACTTCAGGACCAGACTCCAAAGAGAAACTGCTGAGCTTCAGTTCATCTGCAAATTTGACACCATCAGATCAGGATTAAACAAAGACTGTGAATGGCTATCCAACTACAGAAACAGTTTCTCCTCCCTTGGTGTTCACACCTCAACTGCTAGCAGAGCACCTCACCCTCCCTGATTGAACTAACCTCGTTATCTCCACACTGATATATACCTGCCTCTGGAGATTTCCATTACTTGCATCTGAAGAAGTGAGGTTCTAACCCACGAAAGCTTATGCTCCCAGTACTTCTGTTAGTCTCAAAGGTGCCACAGGACCCTCTGTTGCTTTTTACAGATTCAGACTAACACGGCTACCCCTCTGATACTTAAATCCTACATATTTATTTGTATTACAGGCAGAAATAAAAATACAGCATTTTATCCTAAGTAACCTTCATCAACTGCAAATCAGTACCTATGCATATATACACGAATTTGAAATTTTCTATATTATATATGAAATATAATACACATACACACTGTAGACTTCTGATACTGCAATCATTTCAACAGCACCATATTTGGCAAACTTAATTTTAAGACATCTTACATTTGTTATTAGAAGGAAAGGGGATAACTAGATATTTAGCCCTGTGGGGGTATTTCTATTATGCTAATTCACAACTTAATTATTCTCATGGCAATGAGTGTAGAATTAAGTTTCTCAAATTAAATTGTTAATGGTCTAATTTTTTCCAGAAAATTATAGTGATTGCAAGGGTACAGTTCTTCAGTCCTTGCACACACACATGCACACACACACAAAACTCACACCCCACAACATACCACTCAGCTCAATGTGCAGTGCATTGTGGAATTTTGAATGTCTAAGCACAAGATGAAGTGGTGAGCAGGACAGTGAGTTTCTGGGAGTAAAGCTTAAGGCCCCTGTTCTGATGTTGCGTTCAGCCCCTGTACACTAGCTCTGTGGGTGTAAAGGGGCCATAATGCTGGTAGATCACCCCACTGGGGAAAGCTGCTAGTGTAGGGAGACTATATGGCCAGCAGAACAGTCTTCCTCCAGCCCCTCACACTCCCACTGTGTAGACAAATAGGGAGAGCTCCAGCTATTCTGGATTGCTGGATGGCTCCACCGGGTATTGATGCAGACAACATAATTTGAGCTACACATGGGGATACTCCAGTGTATGCTGGGAAACACTGATCTCTCCAGCTGCCCCCAGAATCCAGGAGGCATAGAAGTGGCATTTAGCAACCTTTCCTTATTCCCTTTATGGGCTGTACCAAGTTCAGGACAGTAGCAGCCCAAAGGGGGGCTAAGAGGAGAACATAGAATCGTAGGACTGGAAGGGACCTCAAGAGGTCTTTAGTCCAGTCCCCTGCACTCAAGGCAGGACTAAGTAGTATCTAGGCCAGCCCTGACCGGTGATTGGAGGTATTTAGGAGTAGGTTAGACAACGACAGAAATTTCACCACTAATCTAGGCAATTTGTTCCCGTGCTTCCTAATCTGACAGTTAGGAAAAACTCCCCAGTGTCCAACCTAAACCTCCCTTGCTGCAATTTAAGCCCATTGCTTGTCCTTCTCAGAGATCAAGAACAATAATTCTTCTCCCTCATCCTTGTGACGACTTCTTGTGTACTTGAAAACTTATGTCCCCCCTCAGTCTTCTCTTCTCCAAACTACAAACCCATTTTTCCCCACTCTCTCCTCATAGGTTATGTTTTCTAGACCTTTAATCATTTTTGTTGCTCTCCTCTGGACTTTCTCCAATTTGTCCACATCTTTCCTAAAATGTGGTGCCTAGAACTGGACACAATACTCCAGATGAGACTATATCTGTGCTGAGTAGAGTGGAAGAGTTGCTACTTGTGTCTTGCTTACAACACTCTTGCTAATACATCCCAGAATGATGTTCATTTTTTTTGCGACTGTGTTACACAGTGGATCACAAGCTAAATATGAGTCAACAATGACCCCCAGATCTCTTTCCGCAGTACTCTTTCCTAGTCATTTACTCGTGTATATATGCAATTGATTGTTCCTTCCTGAGTAGAATACTTTGCATTTGCCCTTACTGAATTTCATCCTATTTACTTCAGACTATTTCTCCAGTTTTAATCCTATCCTTCAAAGCACGTGCAACTCCTCCCAGGTTGGTATTGTCCACAAACATTATAAATGTACTCTCTCTGCCATTATCTAAATCATTGATGAAGATATTGATTAGAACCAGACCCACGACTGATCCCTGCAGAACCCTGCTTGGTATATAATTAAGAGCCTTCATTGTATCCTTAGACATGGCTATTTTCCACCTACATCCTGCCACTTCCCCTCCTCCCCCTACACTGATGAGCACTGGAGCATGCTTGGACTTACTGCCACTTAGTGCAGAAGATCACAGCTTGCTCTTAACACATGCAGCCTTCACTCCGTCTTGTGCAGCCACACACCACTGCCTTGCACTTTTCTGTGCACTATGCAAGTGTAACAAACTGTAGCAGTGTAGTCAGCATTGGGGACTATACCTGGGACCTCTAGCACCAAAACAACATAAACCTGAACATTTAATCTAAAGAATCAGCACCAGTACGAGCTTTGCCTAAAAATAAATGACAGAACTAGGCTTAAGTTTAGGTGGTCTAGAGTCCAGATCTTGAAAATTGCACATGCTCTTAATGTTCAACATTATTCCCAATATGTCTTGTAGAAATATATGTAAGCAGAGTCAGAATGGGCTCTACCCTGACATGTGGTGGTGAGCTGTGGAAAAGGACTTCAGGGGCTGATCTCGTTTGCATGGGCATATCCACCCTGCCTAGCATGTTGGACTGCTTGCCCAAATGGTCACTTTGGCTGCTGTGGGATCCCCAGTCTCTTTGTTATTGGGGCAGCGTTGTTATCCTGGTTATGTGAATCAAGGACAGTAGAACTGTACTTGGCATTTTATGATGGAGGGACTCGCCCTCAACTAAGTAGCACTTGCTAGGCAAGGGACACGGGTTCCAAAACCCAGTGAATTGAGAGAGGCTGTGGACAAGCATGTGTGGGCCTCTGCTGAGGGCCCTAAATACCAATCTTACCCCTCCTCTCTCCATGGTGTAATAATAGAGCTAATTTTGACACCATTAGGGGTCTTGTTACATGCTACAGAGCTGAAATCACTGATACCTGGGTCTAAGCATTTGACCTACTTTGGGCTAGTGGTGCACCAGACTGAGGCTCCCCTACTAACAGCTAAACTCACTGAAAGCTGAAGTTACAAAAGAGCTGAGATCACTGAGAGCTGTGTTAAGGGGGGGCTGAAGACAAGTTGGTGAGCATCTGGCAGGGTGGTTGGCAGAGCGGAGAGGAGAGTGGCGTGGCTGGTGGTGAAGATTGCAGCAGAACCCCATAGAGAGGCATAACAATTGGCCATCAACCCAAGCATGTAAGATGCCCTCCCCCCCAATACCTCCCCCACTTCCACCCAGGCTGGGAGGTAAAATCTGCAGATGAACTTCTGAACTCGGGGGGGGGGGGGGGGGCTGCACTGACCAAGGACAGAAACTGTGGGTGGGGTGACTGTTGGGTTGCTGGACTTAAGACCCTGAGGGGAAAAGGATACTGCCAAACTTGCTTGGGAGTGGGTCTTTTGCTCATGGTTTCTATTATGAATCCTGTTTGTGGTGTTTCCCCAACATAATGCCACATTTATTAAAAAGCTTTTGCTACACTCAGACTCTGTGCTTGCAAGAAGGGAAGTATTGCCTCTTAGAGGTGCCCAGGGGGGATGGTATGTAATTGTCCCAGGTCAAGCCAGTTTTGCGTTGTGTTATTGAAACGGAATCCCTAGATATTGAACCCGGCCCTTGTTGCTGCCAACTCTGCTGGGCAGAAGGGTTACATTTACATAATAGAGCTTTTATTTGCCAGTAATTTCAGAGTTTTAAAAAAAGTAATTTACAATGAGTGCTTACACAGATGATGGAGCAAATTTAGCTGTGGGTCATATTAGAGTTATACAGGTTTGACAGAACAGAAGATGGTCCATGTTATTTGAGTTACAAATGTACACTTCCACTTCCTAAACTAGCTAATCCTCTAACTTGGACTCTATAAAACTCAAATAGTAACAAAGGCAGTAATGTGTTAGGGGAAATGAAGTACATCAAGATGAATCACCCCTTCTTACTTGATGGATATCTTCTCATTATTGCTATCATCAGCTTAATATGAAAAGGAAAAATGATATTTAATTCTACTTGCATTTTGTTATTCTGTATCAAGTGTTTGGTACAGTAAAGAGAAGAAGGATGGTCCAGTGGTGAGGCTGTAGTCTGGGACCAGGTTTGATTCCCAGCTCCAGAGATTTCTTGTATGATCTACATTTGTCAATATAGTTATGTTGGGGTGTATGAGATTCTTTAGTGACATAACTATGCCGACAAAAGCCTCTAGTGGAGATGAAGTTTATACCATCAAAAAGGTCTGATGCAAATTTAAGCCAGTTCCCCAAGAGGAATAAGCTCCATCAGCAAGAGGATTTTTTGGTGGTATAACTAAGTCCCCACTAAAGCTTTTGCTGGCATAGCTACATTAAAAAATAAAAAAACCACCTTTAACTGACATAGCTGTGCTAGCAAAACTTTGTAACATAGATCGGACCTTAGGGAACTGAAATACAGAGAGACTATCTGTAAAATGGAGATTCTAAGGATGTTCTGATCAATACGTTTGAGATTACTTGAGTACCTTATTCTTTGACAAGTTATATAACTACCTTAGCCATAAAACTCTCACTTTGTCTATGTATAGTTTCTATATTGAGCATAGAGCACATATATTTCTCATTTATTTAAATCAGAATCAAGCTTTTAGTACAAGGCGCTAAGCACCCTCAACTCCCATTGACTTCAATAGGGACTGACTAACCACCAAATTGCACAAAATCCTCAGCCTCCAGGCCTTATCAGCATATATAAGCAGTAGAAGCACTGATCAGAAGGGGACCAATTTCCCATGAAGGCAAATTGATACAATAGGCTATGACCCCACCCTCCCCCCCACAAAAAAATCTTGTTTGAACCTCAAACATGGGGAGCTTTTAGATAAACAAAAGGCCATTGTAAATCCCTATTAGCAGAAAGTCAAATACATGGGACCCAAATTAAGTCATCTGTAACCTTTTAGTCTTATTGAACAAAAATGCTCTCACAGAGATGCTGTTCTGGGGAAAAACTAGTCATTATGAGTTACATTGTGAAAGGATTCATTACAGGCAACCATTATGTGCAGCTCTACATGCAAACAGCAATATTTTCATACAGGAAATTTAAGAACCCAGAAAGTGATTCTGAATGCATAGCTCAGCACTCCATCATAGGGCAGCTATGCACTCAAAATATCAGATTTTGCAAAAAATTAGAGGAAACATGTTTGTATTTTTAATTGTACACTGATTCCCCTTTGCTTAAATACACACAGCTCCCTCCTTATTTCAGCCCTCACTTGCATTATGAAAATGGATTCCTTCCTGTAGTTCAAGCAAACAATAGCTTTTGCAACCTAATAACAAATCGATAAAAAGAGCCTAATTTTATTGTTGCTGAGACCAAAATATTTGTTATGTTTGCATACATTAAGGTAATTCTCCAGCTCCTTTTTTCAGTCCCTCACAGACATTAATGATATTGTAGGTGTCGGGTCTGTAAATTGAAAATACTACTTCCAAGTTTCATCCCATAATATGATTTTTTGTTGGGAAGTTATAAGTGCCTGAAAATAGGGACAACTATTGTATCACTGTAATATGTCTGACCAGAATTTGGATTCTGAACTTCAGCATTATACTTCAGACAAGCAAAAGTCACAAACTACATATCCCAGAAGTTTGGATATAGGACACTAAGACAGTAAATTTGACACACAGAAGTAAGTTCTTCAAAGTAGACAAAGGAGTACAGTTTAGGATCGCAGTTTAGGGATTTACCCATGTGTAGCGTATAAGAATTGGATGGTTTCCCTTTAAATCTTATTTCACAACTATATTTGACTCTTTATGCTACTATCCATGCACTGATTTTGAACTGCATCTTAGATGGTATTCAAAAACCACACATTAAGAAAAAAAGTTACTGGAATGAGTAACAGATCATGTAAACAAATATTAAAAAGGTACAGAACTTGAATCTAGAGCAAACATTCTAATCCAAGAGATAACATGAAAATAGATATTATCTGTGTATGCTGCTCTCTTCAGGACATCCAGAACCGTAAGCCAATGTGTTACCCCTCTGCCTCAGCATGGCAGAGCTTTGTTGAGGCTTAAACTGTCCACTCCCTGCCACCCCAGTCTGTTCACCTCACCAACACACTCCCTGAGACTCTGCCAGTCTTAACTTTGCCTTGCAAGTAACAATCAGTGAACCCTAATTTCCCAGAGACATCTCTTTGCAGTTGTCATAACTATAAAGGGAAGGGTAACAGTTCTCCTGTGTACAGTATTATAAAATCCCTCCTGGCCAGAGACTCCAAAATCCTTTTACCTGTAAGGGGTTAAGAAGCTCAGGTAACCTGGCTGACACCTGACCCAAAGGACCAATAAGGGGACAAGATACTTTCAAATCTTGGGGGGGGGGAAGGCTTTTGTTTGTGCTCTTTGTTTGGGAAGTCGTTCGCTCTTGGGACTGAGAGGGACCAGACATCAATCCAGGTTCTCCCCATCTTTCTAAACAAGTCTCTGATATTTCAAACTTGTAAGTAAACAGCCAGGCAAGGCGTGTTAGTTTTACTTTGTTTTCTCAATTTGAAAATGTACCTTTTACTAGAGTGTTTATCTCTGTTTGCTGTACTTTGAACCTGAGGCTAGAGGGGGGGGGGTCCTCTGAGCTCTTTAAGTTTGATTACCCTGTAATGTTATTTTCCATACTGATTTTACAGAGATGATTTTTACCTTTTTTCTTTAATTAAAAGCCTTTTTAAGAACCTGATTGATTTCTCCTCGTTTTTAGATCCAAGGGAATTGGATCTTGATCCACCAGGAGTTGGTGGGAGGAAGGATGGGGGATGGTTAATTTCTCCTTGTTTTAAGATCCAAGGAGTTTGGATCCGTATTCACCAGGGATTGGTGAAGAGTTTCTCAAGGCTTCCCAGGGAAGGGAATTAGCTTGGGAATGGTGGCAGCGGACCAGATCTAAGCTGGTAGTTAAGCTTAGAAGTTTTCATGCAGGCCCCCACATTTGTACCCTAAAGTTCAGAGTGGGGAAGCAGCCTTGACAGCAGTGTCTAGTCCCTCTGACTGGACGCTTAGAAAAATCATCATTATCTCGCCACCTCCAAAGAGACATCATGCACACCAGCCTGTTAGGTTAACTGTGGATCCCTCTTCACTTCAATATAAACAGCCCTGAGATGGTTTAGTAAAACTAAAAGTAAGTTAAATCTCTATTCTTTATGAATAAAGAGCTACTAAGCAAGAGAAAGACAGGTATGGTTACAAATTAACAAAGAACGCTGCCTAAAACTTAATTCAAGCAAGCTATGTCATTGCCTAAACAGTCCTGTCACTTACAGCATCTCCAGCTCTTCTTGTTAACAGATTCAGAGGGTGCCACCCCCTTCATCTCCTAAGTCCGGGGTCGGCAACCAGCGGCATGCGGGCTGATTTTTAGTGGCACGCTGCTGCCCGCCAGGGGCCTGGCCGCCAGCCCTGCTCAACCTGCTACTGGCCTGGATTATGGAACCCCAGCCCAGCAGCAGGATGAGCCACTCAGCCCTCTGCTGGTCTGGGGTTCCGGCCGCCGGCCCCTTGCCAGTTGGGGTCCCCGCCGCCGGCTCGGGTTCCATCCATCCAGGCTGGCAGCAGACTGAGCGGGGCCGGCGGCCGGGACCCTGGCTGGCAGGGGCTGGTGGATGGAACCCCAGACCGGCAGCAGGCTGAGTGGCTCAGCCCGCTGCCCGGTCTGGGGTTCTGTCTGCCGCCTGCATTGCCGGTCTGGCACGTAAAACCTTTTACTAGCACGCAAAACCTTAAATTAATGGAGACTTGGCACACCACTTCCCAAAGGTTGCCAACCCCTGCCCTAAGTGATGGATAACTAGAGTGTCTTTTTGCTCTCCTTATATTGCCTACAGTCCATTGTCTTAGTCTCCATCCCCAGGAAGTCATCCTGACTCTTGAGGCAATCTCAGGATGAGCTCACTAAGCTGCTGCTGCTTGTTAGCCGATTGCTTTGTTTACTTTATATGTAAATGTACTTTCATTCTCCTCTGCCTGTAATCAAGCCAGTCAGACAGGTAAATCCACATTCCTGTGTGGCATGCAGGCTTGATCTAGTCACTGCCTCCAAAACACATTTTAAGAACATATTTCCAGATTCTTGCCTAGGTGATTATCACCCGCATTTAGCTATTTTAGTTTCTACAACTGGGGAGGAGACATGCCCAATGTTGTCTGATCTGTGGGTTCTTAGACAAAAGGATCTCGCATGATGAACCATTTTCTTATTGTCTTCATAGGTGGGTCTAATTTTGGGATAGAGAGGGGTGGGATATCATTTTTGAGAGCCAGAAGGAATCATTAGCTATTAATCATTCAAGGCAAATGACTCCCATATATCCCACATCACTCAGTGATATTCCTGACCATCACGTCACCATTTGCACATTGATAGCTTATAAGATACCTTTTGGAGACTTATCACAACAACTGTGTGTTGGGGATAGTGAGTGTGTCAGGCTTGGTATGAGTTACAGCCTAGCGGGCCTTCTGCCAGCAGGCATTGAGGTACTCTTCGGATCACACAGTGTGCTTCTGTCACTTTATAAACCTGTGATCTATATATAGCAACTATGAAAAAAATGACAGCTTTGTGACAGAGATTATTAAATGTTGTGGAAAAGAAACAATTGCTTTATGTAATTGCAACTTTAAGGCAGAATTTACCTTTCCAATCTGCACTGCAGACCTCTATTGTATATGCTGAACTTGTTCCATTGTGGAACAACCACTGGTGTCACATGCCAGCTATTCAAGAGAGTTTCACACTGCTAACAAGGGATCCATAGTGTGGATCAAAGAGGAGAACGTTGTCCTATATGAGAAACTAAAGGGGGGAAACTTACAATCACTGAAAGCTATTGTAAATGTTAATTATTAAGTGATTGCTTGGCCTTCACGTCATTCAAAAATAGTTTTCACATATCCTGCAAGTATTTTTCCTCCGCTGATATTAACTAGATTTTTTTTTGGCCTGGTAACATGCAGCAAAATTATTTTGGCAAGATGTCTTCAGAGGAGATTGCTCTGGAAGCCACCATTTCCCCCCCTATAGAGGGTAATGTATCAAAACAGTTGCACCACAGAGGGGACAACCTTTTGAAGGCGGTATCTTAAATATTTTCTAGTCCATGTCTTATGAACTCAAATCTCTCATAAGTGAATGAGACCAGGAAATAGAAATCGCCATACAACCCACAGCAGACAGAGTCACTACTGCAGGAGTAATATGTGAATTCTACATACTGTGCAAATTCCACACACCAAATAATTTTATGAAGGACCGAGAAAAAAAAAATTGTACCATAGTTCTGACATAAGCAAAACAGAGCAAAAAGCCCAGCTGTCAATTCTACACAGGGAATCCTAACTCCTGTATGTCGCTCTCCCTTCATGTGAGAATTATTGTTTTAATCAGGTCATCTATTCTATGAATAGTACAAAAAGAAAAAACCCACACCAAACAAAACTACGTATTGATGTTAACGGGCTAATCGTGAACCCTGCATGCAGCCCAAGCAAGTGGCTTTTGTGCAGGGGAGTTCTGGGGTGGCCAGAGGGCTGCCAGTGGGAAGTGTGACGTTGCACTCTATATGATTTTATGAAAGTTTGCTGATGAGTGTGAATATAATGTAACTAAAATATGCTTCATGCAAAAGATTTCTTGTAAGGTATCATTACAAAGCTTATAATCTACTGAGTGTGGTCGTCCTATTTGTATAAATGTATGGCTCTTGTATCTGAAACTAGAAATATGAAATATAACTTTGCGCCTATTGTAATTATGCAAGTGTGGGCCATTAACGGTGGTTTGGAATCTTGATGGCTCCCATCAACCAGGACAATTGACTGTGGATGGCTCTGTTTGCAGGCAGGCCTTCCTGTGAGTCAGATTGGGAGGAATGAAGGCTTGGGGTCTTACAGTAACATGTGATCATGTCACTTGAACTGGAATCCATCATTAACCTGGTGTTTTTCCATTGAGAAGGAGGGGTGGGAACCCAGAGGGACCAAGGATTCCTGCCTTATGCAAAAGATATATAAGTGGTGGAACAGAACAAAGGGGGCGGCCATCATGAGAAATCCCCTAGCTACCACCGGAGCGGGGGAAAGGATTGTGCCCAGACTAGGTAGCCGTCCAGTCTGTGAAATAAACCTATTGAAACATCTCTGAGGGTGAGATTTTCTCTGTATTCACTTTTATTATTGTACTAGGCTTAGACTTGCGTGTTTTATTTTGCTTGGTAAGTCACTTTGTTCTGTTTGTTGCTACTTGGAACCATTTAAATCCTATTTTCTGTATTTAAAAAAATCACTTCTTACTTATTAATTAACCCAGAGTATGTATGGGGGGGGGGGAGAACAGCTGTGCATATCTCTCTATCAGTCTTATAGAGGGTGAACAATTTATGAGTTTACCCTGTATAAGTTTTATATAGAGTAAAGTGGATTTATTTGGGGTTTGGACCCCACTGGGAGTTGGACATCTGAGTGTTAAAGACAGGAACGCTTCTTAAGTTGCTTTCAGCTAAGTCTGCAGCTTTGGGGCACGTGGTTCAGACCCTGGGTCTGTGTTGGAGCAGACTGGTGTGTCTGGCTCAACAAGACACGGTGCTGGAGTCCCAAGCTGGCAGGGAAAGCAGGGGCAGAAGTAGTCTTGGCACATCAGTTGGTAGCCCAAGGGGGGTTTCTGTGATCCAACCTGTCACAGGAAGCAGGAGGGATAGCTCAGTGGTTTGAGCATTGGCCTGCTAAACCTAGGGTTGTGAGCTCAATCCTTGAGGGGGCCATTTGGGGATTTAAAAAAAAAAAAAAATTTAACAGCATTTTGGGCTGTATAAGTAGGGGCATTGCCAGCAGATCAAGGGATGTCATCATTCCCCTCTAATCGACATTGGAGAAGCCTCATCTGGAGTACTGTGTCCAGTTTTGGGCCCCACACTACAAGGAGGATGTGGAAAAATTGGAAAGAGTCCAGCGGAGGGCAACAAATATGATTAGGGAGCTGGAGCACATGACTTAGGAGGAGAGGCTGAGGGAACTGGGATTGTTTAGTCTGCAGAAGAGAAGAATGAGGGGGGATTTGATAGCTGCTTTCAACTACCTGAAAAGAGGTTCCAAAGAGGATGGATCTAGACTGTTCTCAGTGGTACCAGATGACAGAACAAGGAGTAATGGTCTCAAGTTGCAGTGAGGGAGGTTTAGGTTGGATATTAGGGAAAAACTTTTTTGCTAGGAGGGTGGTGAGGCACTGGAATGGGTTACCTAGGGAGGTGATGGAATCTCCTTTCGAGATTTTTAAGGTCAGGCTTGAAAAAGCTCTGGCTGGGATGATTTAGTTGGGGATTGGTCCTGCTTTGAGCAGAGGGTTGGACTAGATGACTTCCTGAGGTCCCTTCCAACCCTGATATTCTATGATTCTTCCCCAGGCTATGAAACAGCAGCCACCACTCTATAGTGGTACTAAACCCTCAGGGTTGAGCCACTGGCTGCTGCAATCCACTCTGGAAGGATTTGACTAGTGGATGTGACGGGTTGGATCACAGAAACCCCCTTGGGAGCTGCCACCCGATGTGCAAAGACTACCCCTGCTTCTGTTTTCCCTGCCAGCTCAGGACTCCAGCACCCTGTCTTGCTGAGCCAGACACTCCCGTCTGGCTCCAGACACAGATCCAGGGTCTGAATCACTTGTTCCAAAGCTGCAAGTTTACCTGAAAACAGCTCACAGTAGCGTGCTTGTCTTTAGCACTCAGATGCCCAACTCCCAATGGGGTCTAAACCCAGATAAATCCGTTTTACCCTGCATAAAGCTTATGCAGGGCAAACTCATAAATTGTTCGCCATCTATAACACTGATAGAGAGATATGCACAGTTGTTTGCTCCCCCAGGTATTAATACATACTCTGAGTAAATTACTAAATAAAAAGTGATTTTATTAAATACAGACAGTAGGATTTAAGTGGTTCAAAGTAGTAACAGACAGAACAAAGTCACCAAGCAAAATAAAATAAAATGCGCAAATCTATGCCTAATCAAACTGAATACAGATAATCTCACCCTCAGAGATGCTTCAGTAAGTTTTTCTCAGACTAGACATCTTCCAGGCCTGGGCACAATTCTTTCACCTGGTACAGCTCTTGTTGCAGCTCAGGTGGTAGCTAGGGGATTCTTCATGATGGCTCCTCTCTCCCTCTGTTCTCTTCCCCCCTTTATATATCTTTTGCATAAGGCGGGAACTCTTTGTCTCTCTGGGTTTCCACCCCCCCTCACTGGAAAAGCACCAGGTTAAAGATGGATTCCAGTTCAGGTGACATGATCACATGTCACTGCAAGACTTCATTACTCACTTGCCAGCACACACATATACAGGAAGACTCACAGGTAAATACAGCCATCTGCAGACAATGGGAGTCATTAAGATTCCAAACCATCATTAATGGTCCACACTTTACACAATTACAATAGGCCCTCAGAGTTACATTTTATATTTCTAGTTTTAATACAAGAGTGGTACATTTATACAAATCAGATGATCACACTCAGTAGATTATAAGCTTTGGAATGATACCTTACAAGAGACCTTTTGCATGAGGCATATCCCAGTTACTTACATTCACTTATTACCGTATTTTCTCTAAAACTATCTCAGTTACATTATATTGACTTATTATCAAGTTTTTATAAAACCATATAGACTGCACAACGTCACAGTGGATATGCACAGTCATGGATCCTCTGGAACTGGGCCTATCCTGACACTACCCAAGATCCCTCAGCATGCTGTGCAGAACACAGCTCCATGGTGCACAGGGGTTGCCAACCTTCCCCCCATCCCCTTAAGCATCACACATTTTGCTCCCTCTAAAGCAATAAAACTGGCTACATTCAGGGAGAGAGGGCAATGTTTTATCTCAGCAGGAATCGTGCACCTAGATAAAGAGGGAATAAAAGGACCCACCTCTGTTAGTGGATCATATGGTACAGCCTCACCGGTACTGATGAACTAAAATGGAAACTCATTTCAAACCATGTTTTCCATGGCCATGCAGGGGCTATGTCAGTGCTTTCAATCTTCCTTAAGACTGGGAGGGAAAGTATTTTCCCTCCAGCATCTGCATAGGCCCCTTTTACAAAGCTGGTTTACTTTGACTAGGGTTACCATACGTCCGGATTTTCCCGGACATGTCCGGCTTTTTGGGCTCCAAATCCCCGTCCGGGGGGAAATCCCA
>NC_048305.1:71920312-71944799 GCF_013100865.1 Trachemys scripta elegans | reverse complement strand
GGGAGCGGGGGCGGGGCCCCTTTAAAGTGTCCTCCTTTCGGAGGCACTAAATATGGTAACCCTAACTTTGACTAAATAGCCTGGGGCCAGAATTTGGCCCTGGATGAGTTTTAAAAACTCAGCAGCCCTGGTCAGATTTTTTCTATTGAAGTCATTGGGAGTCACCCTTCTTTATTACTTGCTATAGACTAGTCAGAGAGATGCCACATTCTCCAGATCAAAGACTTATTTCCCTAATCTGTTTTGTGGCACTTAGTTTTTTCATCAACTTAATTAAGTGCTTTTGTTAGAGTTGAGCATATTTCTCTGATGCTTTGTAGTCAAAAGCTGTTTGAAACATGGCACAAAGGCTGTTAGCATTAGTGCAGATCTTCTACATGCAGCTATACTGTGTGTGTATGCATGTACAAAAACAACGGGGAGTCCAGTGGCACCTTAAAGACTAACAGATGTATTTGGGCATAATCTTTTATGGGTAAAAAAACCCCACTTTTTCAGATGCACGAAAGCTTATGCCCAAATACATCTGTTAGTCTTTAAGGTGTCACCAGACTCCACATTGTTTTTGTGGATACAGACTAACACGGCTACCCCTCTGATGTATGTATATAAGCATTTATAAGGAACATACAGAAGGAAACATGCATGCTGTTTGCTGATGATAGTCTATGCCAGTGGTGGGCAACCTGCAGCCTGTCAGGGTAATCCACTAGCAGGCCACCAGACAGTTTGTTTACATTTGTGGGATCATGATCTACCGGTTGGTGACCGCTGCTGTAAACAGT
Organism: Trachemys scripta elegans; assembly: GCF_013100865.1. Classification (NCBI taxonomy): domain Eukaryota; kingdom Metazoa; phylum Chordata; order Testudines; family Emydidae; genus Trachemys; species Trachemys scripta. The sequence goes on along the minus strand of NC_048305.1, from coordinate 71,944,014 downwards.
CAAACAGCAAGATGGAAAAGAAGTCAGAAAATCTTCATATCCACACACACAGGTGAAAGAAAACAGCATGATCCATCTTTCCTACCAGATTCCTTCTGCTCAACTGAATAGAACTTTATGAGTGGGAGCTTAACTATAAAAGTGAGGGGCAAACACCCCAAGTTCTCTCTCTCCCTGTCCATTTCTCTTTGCACCTAAGATGACAAAAGAAACAGCCATTGGCTTTTGGGGGAGGTCTGAACATTTTGGTCAGTAATTATGTTAAAGGATGTGGTTAGGATGTTAACAAACTATACTTGAATCAAGGTAAGTTAGACACTAGGAAGTGTTATTTTTCTTGTAACCATTTCTGACTTTTATGCCTCATTATTTGTATGTACTTAAAATCCTATCTTTTATTAATAAACTTGTTTTATTGTTTGATCCAATGCAGTGTTTTAAATTATTATCTGGGTAACTCCATTTAAGGTGGCAACTTGTTGTGTATTATTCCCTCAAAGGGACAATGGCGCTAATATCTTTGGACTGTCCAGAAGAGGGCTGGGCAGTACAGAACTTATGTTTGGGGGTGGGGGGGGATCTGAGACTGGGAGTGTGTTGGATCACCCTGCAGAAGTAATCAATGGTGGTAAAAGCCAGAGTAACCCAGGTGTGAGGGGCAGGCTACAATTACACACAGACACTCAGAGATGTGACTTGAAAACTGGCAGACTACTTGTAAGTGGCCCAGGTGGAGCTATTGCAGCAAGGCATTGTAAGGCATCCAAGCTTGCAGCACAGGAGTGACACAGCCACTCACTGGTCTGGATTGCACCCCAAAGGTTACAGTGGCTTCTCCCCCCCGCCCCCCATCAGATGCTGTAAAGCTTTCCTCTAGGGTGGCTCCTGCTCTGTCTGGGTTGCAGCTTTTTATCACAGCTGTTAACCAGCCATTGAGTCCCATCTGTGGGTGGAGTAATTGCTCTCTTCAGTACCCACTTAGTGTCTGCTGCCGTGTAGGGTCTATACATCCCATCACAGGGCTGAAGTACTGCTGCCTTCCATTGGTGTTCTAGAGTTGGGACATGGAGCTCCAAGTGCATCTGCGTAGGAGGCAATTATAATTTGGCTGCCACATGCTGGTGAGGTCAGATAGTGCTCCCCACAGTGTTCTTTATGTGACATTATCAGGTGTCATGGTGTACTCTGTCAAGAGCCAGGAGGGTTATACTTGGAGATTGGTCACTAGGCTTTTGCCAGCTCACAGGATTTTAGCATTTGACTCACTATTTGATATACTTCCTAAAGCTGCAACTTCTGCAATCACTCGGCTATTTGAGATGTTCAGTTTATATAAAAAAAAACCCACAATATTTCCAACCCTCACAGTTGGGGAGAAAAGCTTGGAAACTTGACCTGCATGAGCCCTAATGGGCCAGAAACCAAAATGAAGCCCACATTTGTTACTTTTTAAGAAGTCTTGTGATTTAAGCCCATTTCATGTTTTTGGACCTTACTCATGATTTTTCTACACCTGGGGTTGGCACTACTGATAGGGAAGTCCACTCACAGTAAGTGCTGCTCTATCAGGGATTTTCTCCCTCAACTACTAACTGGTTCGTGATCTCAACCATTAGCTAGAGTTTCGCAAACATGTGGATTTAATTAAAATGCCTGACTGCTGGTGAGTCAGTCTCCCTCCACAAACAGTACTTACGCTTTGTACAGGCCACATTCCACTCCCTTTCCCAGCATTTAGCTTAATAAAGAATAAGACACCAAAGATCAGCTCACAGCTTCTCCAAGCAGATTTACTGCTTCCAGAGTTCCCCCTCAAAAACTGCCCAGCCCGCATCCCAGAGGACCACTCCTGCCTCCCAGTTGAGATCAAGAGTCACTTGCTTCAGTGTGTCAGCAGGACTCACTCAACCCTGTCCCAGCAGGATCAGCATCTGCTAACTGGGTGGGATGTTCCATAGAAACATTGCCAGCTTGTAACAGCTCTGAGTCACACTTCCTTTCCGCTCCTGCGATGGTACAGCTATATGCCACCCTATCACAGGGGCCCACTCACCACTAGGGGGTCCTCCTCCTGGCCACTCTGGGGATTAGCTCCTTCCAGGTCTGAGGCTCTTCTGCTGCTTGCTGCACAGCCCATTGCCACATTCTCCCCCATCCAGGCACTGCAGCCTCCTCTTCATAACTTGGCCCTCTGGCCCGGTCACTATCTATGTTTCTCCTCTCCAGGGTACCAAAATGTATCCTGACAAATGAGCTCAGGCAGTCTTCCCATTCACTGCCCAACCAATAGGGGAACCCAGGCCTACCCCATTCCAGGTTCCAGCTCAGGGGCCCCATAATCAGCAGCCAAGTTTTGCACTAACCTATTCCTTACTGCTTTTCCCCCTGAGCCATTCCTACCTTTCTGGTTCCCCCCCCCATACAGACTCCCAGTTTGCCAGACCAGCCTCCCCCTCCCAGGAAATGGCTGTGTCTACCCTTTACAGTCCTAAACACCCACACCCAGGCAGTGACCAAAAACTACTTCCCTGCACCCCTCCCCCTCCGCTCTTGGGCTCTATACAGGCCCCTCCTGTTCCTGTGCAGCTGAGCCTCATCTAATCAATCCCTGCTCCCTGGCTCCTTCTCCAGGTGCAGCCTGGGGAGTTAATTGGCCTATCTAGCCACCTTAACCCTTTTGTGTGGTGTGTCCATTCCATCACATACTCCTTATACAGAGCTAGGTTCACAGGCACAATATAGCAGGTACAGGCATTTGAATTGCATTACAAAATAAGAACTTGTGCTATATATTATGTTTTTTCTGCAGTCCTTACTCAGGTAAGGCTCTCATTAATATCAATGGGAGTTAGACTGAGAGAGGCTGCAAGGTTTGACCAATAAACATTATCCCAAAATAACACGCTTCACCATGGAAACAATTGCTCATGGTAACTCAGCTCCTTTCGAGATATTGGCAGAAATTGCACAAGATCCTTCAGTGAGTGTGCGTCATAAGGGCTCAATTATGCGCTCAGTTACAGTGGTGTAACGCCACTTGGTTGTAACTGAAGGCAGGATTGAGCCCTTAATGGCAAGTCGAACTGAAAAAGAGTGGGCTCTCAGGAATATATTATGTGAATAACATATTCAGTGCCAGGATACTGTTCTGCTTTATAGAAAGATTCTCCCGAACCTGAGGAATTTGTGTCTATTCTCTCCGTTCTCTCACCAGGCCTTGAGGCATAGCTTTCAGATTTCTCAGTGCATGTATGTGCACATTTGCTGTCTAGAGTCCAAAGTTTTGCTGCTAAATACTGATGTTGATTTCTGTCTTTTTATTTCACAAACTTTCATTCTAGCTCTGTATATTAAAAACTGCTGCTCTTACTAGCTAAGGTGACCTCATGTGCAGCACATTGCCACTCTTGAAATATTTTGCTGTGTGTAGCCATCCCAAATTGATCAAAATAAACATGGCCACGCCAGAGGTCATCTTCTCTTCTATGTGATGAGGAACACCGGTCTCACTAAGGACGCTTTGTGAACTAGCTTCTTTTGACGTTTAAAAGTGATTCCTCCTATCACATCCATCTTGTAACCATTGCCTGAGTGCTTCTGGTGCTCCCCAAGTCCTACAGCGTGTATCCAAAAAGATAGTCAGTTGTCTTCTCTAAGAGACTCGCTGACATGTGGGATGCTCTAGGATATTTGGTCCAGTACTGCTACTATCTCCACCTCGAAAAATAGCTAAAAATACTAGTCTCTTGTCATAGTGCACTACATCACTTGAGGCTCTCTTCACATTTTCAAGGTGGGAAACAGACAAGCTGTTATGTGCAGTGCTCTTTCCTCCATCCAGCAGGGACAGTCAGACTCAACAGTGCTCATTTTCCATCCAAAAAGGCAGGATCACTAAGGCAGCCAACCAAATATTATATCATATGCTTCCATATTAGTATCCATCTCAGTACTTTATCCCCTTCCCCTCAATCACTGTAGAATTGGAAAATTCTAACCCAGGGGTTGGCAACCTTTCAGAAGTGGTGTGCCGAGTCTTCATTTATTCACTCTAATTTAAGGTTTCACGTGCAAGTAATACATTTTAACGTTTTTAGAAGGTCTCTTTCTATAAGTCTATAACATATAACTAAACTATTGTATGTAAAGTAAATAAGGTTTTTAAAAATGTTTAAGATTAAATTAAAATGCAGAGCCCCCTGGACCGGTGGCCAGGACCCGGGCAGTATGAGTGCCACTGAAAATCAGCTCATGTGCCGTCTTCGGCACACATGCCATAGGTTGCCTACCCCTGTTCTAACCTATCAAAGATTAAACCTCATTAAACACACATTAAACAAACATACATCAGTTATGGTTCATTTGGTCACTCCAACCTGCTAAGAGACTGGGTTGTTGGCAGTCAGGCCTACAGGCCAGACCAGTACATCAGAACCAGAGTCAGAGTCTGAATGCCAAAGCCAAGGGTTAAGAGAGTCATCACCAGAAACCAGGGCTCACGATCAGAACTGCAATCAGAGTCCAAATTCCAGAGCCAAGGGTTGAGACAAAGTCAAAATCAGAGCTGAGGGTCAGAACTGGATTACCTGGAGTCAGAGAAGGCAGGAGCAGGGCTGGTTTCAGAGGCAGGAGCAAGTCTGGGACAAGATTGAAACAAGGCCAGGTGCAGAGCAGGGTCAAGGCTGGCACAGAGCAGAAGCAAGGCAAGCACAGGAAGACAGAGACTCCACAGCCAAGTCCATTGAGCAGCCAATGAGCTACTGCTGCTGCTCCTGGGCTTAAGAACTGGCCAGCTAGCTTCATCAGCCAATCAGGCAGGACTTGTTAGGCCACCAGGAGATTGAACAAACTGAGTTGCAGGGCCTCTCTCCTGACATGATTTGGATAAATATGGCTATTTTACAGGTAATATATTCCAATGAACACTGGTTTGGGGAAGGCATGTACCTATCACAGAACCAATGGTGATGAGTAATTCAAATATTTGCCCTATCAAGTTTTAATGATACTTTCTGTGCCTACAAGAGGTAATATGGAATTGCTGTTCTGCTCTAAAAAGGGAGCCCTAAAGAGGAAGCCTAAGAAATAGACAAGAAATTACTAGGACTGTCAATTAATGGCAGTTAACTCATGCGATTAACTCAAAAAAAGTAATCGCGATTAAAAAAATTCATCACGATTAATCGCGGTTTGAATCGCACTGTTAAACAATAGAATACCAATTGAAATTTATTAAATATTTTTGGATGTTTTTCTACATTTTCAAATATATTGATTTCAATTACAACACAGAATACAAAGTGTACACTGCTCACTTTATATTATTATTTTTATTACAATTTGCACTTGAAAAATGATAAAAGAAATAGTATTTTTCAGTTCACCGCAGACAAGTACTGTAGTGCAATCTCTTTATCATGAAAATGCAACTTACAAATGTAGATTTTTTTTATTACGGCAGTCAAAAACAAAACAATGTAAAACCTTAGAGCCTACAGGTCCACTCAGTCCTACTTCTTGTTCAGCCAGTCGCTAAGACAAACAAGTTTGTTTACATTTACGGGAGATAATGCTGCCCACTTCTTATTTACAATGTCACCAGAAAGTGAGAACAGATGTTTGCATGGCACTTTCGTAGCCAGCATTTCAAGATATTTACGTGCCAGATATACTAAACATTCATGCCCCTTCATGCTTCAGCCGCCATTCCAGAGGACATGCTTCCATGCTGATGATGCTCATTAAAAAAAATTGTGTGAATTAAATTTGTGACTCAACTCCTTAGGGGAGAATTGTATGTCTCCTGTTCTGTTTTACCCGCATTCTGACACATATTTCATGTTATAATAGTCTTGGATAATGACTCAGCACAACTTGTTCATTTTTAAGAACACTTTTGCTGCAGATTTGACAAAACACAAAGAAGGTACCAATGAGAGATTTCTAAAGATAGCTACAGCACTCGACCCAAGGTTTAAGAATCTGAAGTGCCTTCCAAAATCTGTGAGGGACGAGGTGTGGAGCATGCTTTCAGAAATCTTAAAAGAGCAACACTCTGATGCAGAAACTACAGAACCTGAACCACCAAAAAAGAAAATCAATCTTCTGCTGGTGGCATCTGACTCAGATTATGAAAATGAACATGTGTCGGTCTGCAGTGCTTTGGATTGTTATCGAGCAGAACCTGTCATCAGCCTGGACACATGTCCTCTGAATAGTGAATGAAGCATGAAGAGACATATGAATCTTTAGCGCATCTGCCATGTAAATATCTTGTGACGCCAGCTACAACAGTGCCATGTGAACGCCCGTTCTCACTTTCAGGTGACATTGTGAACAAGAAGCAGGCAACATTATTTCCTTCAAATGTAAACGACCTTGTTTGTCTGAGCGATTGGTTGAACAAGAAATAGGACTCAGTGGACTTGTAGGCTCTAAAGTTTTACATTGTTTTATTTTTGAATGCAGTTATTTTTTATACATAAATCTACATTTGTAAGATTGCACTACAGTACTTGTATTAAGTGAATTGAAAAATACTATTTCTTTTGTTTTTTATAGTGCTAATATTTGTAATCCAAAATAAATATAAAGTGAGCACTGTACACTTTATATTCCATCTTGTAATTGAAATCAATATATTTGAAAATGTAGAAAGCATCCCAAACTATTTAAATAAATGGTATTCTATTATTGTTTAATGGTGCAATTAATCACGATTAATTTTTTTAATTGTGTGATTAATCATGATTAATTTTTTATTGGTTTGACAGCCCTACAAATTACCCACTCCCTGTACTAGGGACAAGGTCATCTTAAATCCTTAAATAAAGATTTTTGGAGCGCAAGTCTGCTGTCAGCAGCTACAGGGATTCACATGTTCCAACAGTATATATTAAAGCTGCTGCAGTTGTAAACCTCTTTAAAAAGCAGTTTGGTAATTGAATTGGTAAACTACTGCAAACCATCAAACTGGTTCAATGGAAACCATCAAACCCTGCCTCCCAGAACTCCCTTGATGACTTTAATCAGTGGTCCTGGTGGCTTTTACTTTGAAATATTATTTTCCTGATTCTTATCCCTCTTACTGGAGGGAATCAGGAGTAACTCCAATTCCCTTGTGTGTGGAGTCTGCTTTGTGCTCATCACCTGCCACAAAGTGAACTTAGAATCATAGAACCATAGAGTTAGAATGGACCACAAGGGTTATCTGGTCTAACCCCCGGCCAAGATGCAGGATTTGTTGTGTCTCAGCCAGGGGTGGGCAAACTATGGCCCATGGGCTGCGTCCAGCCTCTGAGCCGTTTTAAGCCAGCCCGCGAGCCGCACCATGCAGCTCGGCCCCGCTCCAGTGCTCCGGCTGGGGCGCTGGGTCAGGGGCCACACCAGTGGCTCGGCCCCACTCCGGCCAGGGCGCTGGGTCGGGGGCTGCACCACACAGCTCGGCCCTGCTCAAGAGCGCCAGCTGGGGCGCTGGGTCAGGGGCCACACCATGCAGCTCCTGGAAGCTGTGGCATGGCCCCGCTCCAGCTCCTACGTGTTCCAATGGGAGCTGCAGGGGCAGTTCCTGCAGACGGGGCAGCACACAGAGCCAACTGGCCGTGCCTCCGCGTAGAAGCCGGAGAAGGGACATGCCACTGCTTCTGGGAGCTGCTTGAGGTAAGCGCCACTCGGTGCCTGCACCCCCTGAGCCTCTCCCCATGCCGCAACCTCTGCCCCAGTCCCGATTCCCCTCCTGCCCTCCAAACCCCTCGGTCCCAGCCCAGAGCACCCTCCTATACCCCTAGAGATTCTGGTCCTCTACATGTAGGTGAAAAGTTCCTCTTTCGTCCCTTAACATGTGGACTCTTTCTATTTGAGATACAGACTGACACTTGAATTTTTCTTCTGAAGTTGCTATTGAATCCCCATCCCCAACCCAGAGCCCACACCCTCTCCCACACTCCAACCCCAATTTTGTGAGCATTCATGGCCCTCCATACACTTTCTATTCTCCAATGTGGCCCTCGGGCCAAAATGTTTGCCCACCCCTGGTCTAAGCCATCCAAGACAGATGGCCATCCAGCCTCTTCTTTGAAAACCTCCAGTGAAAAAGATTCCACAACCTCCCGAGACAGTTTGTTCCATTGTCCTACTGTTCTTACAGTTAGGAAGTTTTTCCTGAGATTTAATCTAAACCTGCTATGCAGTAGTTTGAACCCATTGCCTCTTGTCTTGCCCTCTGTGGCAAGAGAGAACAATTTTTCTCCACGTTTTTTATGGCAGCCTTTCAAGTATTTGAAGACTGCTATCATGTCCCCCCCTTAACCTCATCTTTTCCAAACTATAGCCCAGTTCTCCAATTTGTCAAGATCCATTTTAATTTTAGCTCTATGCTCCAAAGTGTTTGCAACCCCCCATCCCGGCTTTGTGTCATCTGCAAATTTGATCAGTATGCCCTCTATTCCTACATCCAGGTCATTAATAAAGATGTTGAACAACTGCAAACATAGAGTAACTATTAATGAATGAAGTCAGACTGGAAGGAGGTCTCGAGTGGGGGTCCACAGGGGATCTGGGGCTAGTGTTATTTAATCAAGTATGCATCCACTTAATGGCAGTCTACTGAGCCTGCATTTCTCCAGCTTACTTACAGAATGTCATGTGCGACTGTGTCAAAACCCTTGCTAAAGTCCAGGTATATTATGTCCATCGCATTCCCCCTATCCACCAAACCAGTTACCTTGTCAAAGTGGCCCCAGCCACTTGAAAATTCCCCCATTGTAATGCTTCTGGAGCGCGGCAACTTTGGATCTTACTCTTGAAAAGCCAACTAGATCTGCAGGTCCTTCTCCTCAACTCTCTCCTTCGCCCTTGGGCAGACCTGTACAACCAGCACACAGACCTCCTCTCCCAGCCAATGATGTGCATATCTGCCACCTGCTGGTCACCCACCACTGCAGCCTCCTCTTTCCCCTATGCTGAGAGGGCAGGAGGAGGAGGAACTGGACTCACCTTTACATTACTCCTGCCTTCCCCACCAGGCCAACACAACCTGCATGTGAGGAGGGGCATGCTGCAGCTACTTTTGTCCCTGCAATGGAGGAGGTGGGGAATCATTGCTACCCGATGTCCCACTTGAGGGAGGGGTGGAGCAACAGTCACCTGGCCATTCCCTTTTCAGAGCTTCCTACATACCTTCCCCTTCTGCTCCCCAGGAATCTCAGGGAGAAGGAAGGGGCCCACTTGCCTCTCAGCTGCTGCATCTAACTCCTACCACTTTACATCCTTCCTGTCCATCTTCCCCATGATCCCATCTCTGCTGCCCACCTGATTTCCCCGCCCTTCCTGAATACTCAAAACCAATAGATCCAGGAGGGAAAGGGTTAAGGTGACTGGAGCACGCTCCCCTCCTCCTGTAGGATAATGGGGCCCCTTCCTTTTCCCTGGAGTAGGTTTCTTGACGTCAAGCCCATGAATATTGTACGAAGCTTCAGGACTGTAAGTGCAGCGAATCCTCCTCGGGCAGAGAAAGCCAGGGCTCTGTGCTGGGGGTGGAAGCCATTGCTGCAGCTTTGGGGAAGGAAGGAGATCGCTCGCAGAGAAGAGGCTTTGGGCTGCCTGCGTGTGGCACAAGGGATTGCTGCAAAGAGAGAAGCTTCACGCTGTGCTCTCCAGAGGTGCCTCTGGGGCATGTGACATCCACACAAGGCACCGGAGCGGGAGGAGAGGAAGCCTGCTTCGAAGCACTCATCCCCATCCCTAAAAGAAGAGATCAGCTCAGCCCCTTAGCCAGCATGTCTGCAAAGGAGAGGCAAAAAGGCAAAGTGACCAAGGACAGCGTCACTCTATTGCCCTGCTTTTATTTTGTGGAGGTGAGTGAAGAACCTGAGCTTGTGTCCCTTCAGCTTTAGCATGATGCAGATTGTTAGAGGCATTTTAGGAACAACTTTGTTCTCTGACAGCATGCTTCTTTCACTGGGGTCTGCTCTGGTTAGTGCCTGCCTCACTGCCTAGGTGAATATATAGAGAATAGCTGTACACGCTGAGTGAGAGAATGTTCTGTTTGTGTCTTATGCATGTGAGAGTATGGCAGTGTGTCTCATTCCTCTGTGAGTGTGTGTTGTTATGTCAGCATGTGTCTGTGTTCTGGGTCTGATTTGTATGTAGCTGTGGATTTCAGGAGGGGTAAAATTAAGCTTTGCCTGTAATATATTTGCATGGAGTTCACGTCTGGGTCTGAAATTGGGTCTACATCATCTGAGCTGTAATCCACGGTGGGGCGGGGGAAGGGATGTTCTTTACATCTCGAGAAAGAGGGAGTTCATTTTGATAATGTTTCAGAATCATTTCATGTAAAATATGTAGGTGATGCTTTGCATAATAAAATCAGTACCAGAAATCCATCAGTATTCTGAAGAGCTGGTTTGAGATTAAACTCTTCCTTGCAGAATACAGGCTGCTTTTATGGGAATTATTTCCGAGAGAGTCATTTTGCAAATGGACTGGCAGCTAAATGAAGCCATGTCACAGACTTAGGATCATCTCAACAGGAAGACATGTTTCAGAGAGGAGGTTATATGCAAACACATATTGCTTGTATTATGTCCATGAAAGAAAAGTCATGTTGTAGAAGGAATGTTAAAAAAATGAATATGGTTTAAAGTTGTTAAATAATCAGTATTGTGTTTTTATCAGGTCCCAGTAACGTGCCTGGACTGTAAGAGAGAGATAGGTAACAACACACGCTTTGTATCTTGAAAAAGTGAAAGAGTTTCTCAGTAGATTTTGTGTGGAAAGATTGAAACATGTCATGGCTGCTCTGTTGATGCCAGGTGAAGTTACACTTCCACAGGCACTCACTGCTCCAGAACTGGTGTATTGCTTAGAGGATTTTAGCCTCTTTTGACAGCACTCCATTCACTAGTAAGTAGGTACAAGAGCAAACATGGTTTCAGCTTCAGGAAATGAGTTTGTCATTTCTGTGTTTGTTAACCGAATAGTAAGTGAGCACAGCTTGCTTCTGATGACTCCACTTACAGTAGGGCAGTTACTGAGTCACTCGGCCTATGTGCCTTAGTTTCCCCATCTGTAACACAAGGATGGTGGCACTGGCCTCATGGAGGTGTGCTGAAGATAATGCACGAAAAGAACTTTGAAGGTTAAAAACAGGAGGTCTATGTAAGAGCTCAACATAATTTTTAGCCTGAACGGCAATATTAAAAATCTTGCTTAAATATCCTGGGAGATAGGAGGATACAGTGTGAGAGGGGCTTGTAAGTGGTGGCAGGCTGTCTCTCTTCCACCTAAATTCCCTACTAGTTGCCTGGGACAAGGGAGATGAAGCATATTAAAAATCATATTGGGTGGGATACTTTTCAGAGAATGTTAGATACTAAAGTAACAGACATGTCTTATTATTGTGGATTAGGCCCACTTGGTGAAATGTACCCATTGATGGAAGGCTCCTTCTGGGCCACATAATTCCTGTGGTATTCTTGTCAGAGAAAAGAGGTCATGGGTAGAGAAGCCACACAGGTGGGGGCCTCTCTATCCTCCTTACACTGGAGCAGAGGGCTCTATGCTATCTGAGGCCATCCCATCACTGAGAAGGGCTTCGGGGGCAGACAAGGGAAGGAGCCACTTCTATACTGATGCATATCTAGTAACCAGAGCCCCCTCACACATGCACACAGGGGGAGTAGCAGCCACGCTATGGTTTGCCCCCACATTGTGGTGGGATGATTTTTTTCGAAAGTAGCACATAGCCCAAGAACAGTGGTCACACTTAAAATCAGTTTTGCCTGGGATAACATTACCTCAGGATTTAGTATAGACTCAAGGAGCTCAGTCTATTTAGCTTAACAAAGAGAAGGCTAAGAGGTGACTTGATCACAGTCTATAAATACCAACACGGAGAATACACATTTGATAATGGGCTCTTCAGACTAGCAGATGAAGGTATAACACAATCCAATGGCTGGAAGTTGAAGCCAGAAACAAATTCAGAGTGGAAATAAGTTGTACATTTTTAATGGTGAGAGTAATTAACCATTAGAACAATTTACCAATTATTCATCACTGGCAATTTTAAAATCAGGATTGGATATTTTTCTAAAAGATCTGCTTTAGGCATTATTTTGTGGAAGTTCCTTGGCCTGTGTTATACAAGACATCAGAGTAGATATTCACAATGGTCTCTTCTGGCCTTGGAATCTATTTGCAGTATTCCTTAGAAACTCCCTGTACTTTATATAGTGAATACTGCAAACCACACTAAAGAGGCTGCAGCTCTTATGACTAAGTCACTGGACTGGAACTCAGGAGTTAAGGGTCCAGTTCCCAGCTCTACTGCACACTCTTTGTAAGACTTTGGGTAAGTCACTTAATCTCCTTGAATCTCAGTTTCCCAACTGCGAAGTGGGGATACCCTTCTTCCCACCTTTGTCTGTCTTGTCTATTTAGGCTGCAATTCTCTGGGGCAAGATGTGTTTTTCATTATGTGTATATACAGCACCTAGCACAATGGGACTCTGATCTCAGTTGGGGCCTCTAGCGTAGGCACTACTATAATACAAATAATAATGTATCCACTGACCTAGAGAAAACGGCTACTGCTGATAGTTATCCAAGACAACAGACAAAATTTTAAGTATGACCATTGTGCTTGGGTTTTATGTAGGATTAGAAAATTTCACCCACTGTGCACAGACACTTTGGGAAATGCTGTCAGGTGACAAACTGCATTACTGCAGAATGTCACATGTCCTTAATAGTTAGGATTTCTTTGTTGTAGTTGTTTTTAAACTCATTATTAAATTCCATTTTCTATTGATTCACCTCCATTGGGCCAAAGCAGGACTCTCTCCCCTTCTTATGCACATTCCATTGGCGTCAGTGGGAATTACATATGTTTATAGAGAAGAGAGGAGACCCCCACTATTTTGCTTGTTTGTAGCAAAGGACAAGGCAAATAGATTTTGTATGTATTTCTGTGCACCAGCCTCATCAGTGGTGGGCCACCGGAATATGCCCAGCTTGGGGAATGAGTTTAATAGTCACTGTAGAAAAGCAAGGGAAACTTGCATGCTATATTATTGCTGTTTCAGAGGCAGAGTGGAGAGGTTTTTAGCATATCCATGTTGTTATGCAGAAATTGACTTTCTGTGTACCAGATGAAGTGGGTTTCAGCCCTCATCTGTTGTAAGGAAAGTTGTCAGGATACAGACTCTTACAAGTAGAGAGGGGAACTAAAAATGAAAGCCTTGGGATTCCAGGACAAGCTGTGAGGATCCTTCCACCTTGTCCATGTCTAGCATCTGGGAGCACTGAGGACGTTCACATCTAGATTTGAATTTTATGATTAGCCCCAGTCCGTAAACTGTTCGAAACCAAAATTCCCAAGTCTGAACAGATACAATATTTAGGGAAATTTGGATCCAAATCCAGAGATTCAAACTTTGCAACTGGGGCCCAACTCCAGTTCCCCTAAAGGTTTAGGGATGAAGCTATTGTTCTCCTCTTCTATTTCTCTCCTTTTCTCCTGCAGCCATGACAGGTATATTTGATGAGACAGTAGGACAAATTCTGCTTTCAGTTACACTTGTGTAAATCAAGAGTAAATCCAGTAGACTTAATTTACAGCTGTGAAAAAGTGGACTGAGTCCAGGGTAGCCAGCGTTCAAATTAGAAAATTGTTATGGTTGTCTCCCCTCCCCCTCCAACTCTTCTTCTGTTCAGTTTCTAGTGGTAAGACATATAGTTATGATTTACCCACATATGCCCAACTCTAATCTGACCCCTGAGAATGTGCTCCTGGAACTTTATAGTACAGGATAATACTGATATTAATGAAACAACCACCTGACAGCCCCTGCGGTGGCATTAGCAGAAGTAGGAAAATGGCTTAAACATTTTTGAATTGTGATTGGTTAAAGGAGAACATGAGACTCATATAGATGTGTTTAAATCAGGAATAGCTCTATTGAAGTCAATAAAGTTACCAGTGTAAGGGACAAGAGAGGCAGACCCTGTGAGGTTAACTGGCATTAGTACACAATGTGGATGTTTTTTGCATACCATAGACTACATCATCATCCAAATAAGTGTAAACATGAATATAGGAGACCATATTTAAGTAAACCAGCCACCTCTGAAATGTACACAATTTGGGATTTTCCAAATTTATTTAAGAGCAAAAATGTTTTAAAGGTTTTAATTCAGTAGGTGAATGATGAAAAATGGGCTTTTTCAATCTCTCCCCTCTATACATCTGGCCTTTTTGTATATTTCCTTCCCATTCCATTCTGCCCTACCCTCAAGTCAGGCTTCCCCTCCCCCAGCCTGTTCTTATTTGCAAGTGCCAATCCACTGCTCCTTGTGGCTAAGCAACAATTAGTTTCATTTTGTATTTTGAGAAAAAGACATGAGGAGCTGCTTTCTCACCTGTGCAATTAAATAATGAAATGTCAATCAGAAAATGCTGGAGGATCAGGGCCGTAGGGAGAAGGCAGATCTATCACTAATAATATCAGCAAAATAATGGGAAACTGTAGACAGGTATTATTTCCCCAAACACTGGAGGAAAGGAAAGGGCTTAGAAAAGTATCCAGGGAAAAGGAGAAAATGGAAAACCAAAATCACACAATATAGAAGGGTCCATAATACATAAGCTGGGAAAGAAAAGAGGCCTTATGGTCACTGATGTAACCTAAACATGCATGGCACTTTACAGAGCAAATTAAAACAAACAAACAGATTTTCTGCCTTCCAAGGGATTTATCCTGCAAACTCTCACTATGGGGAGCAGTACTTACTATCCTGAAGTCAAGTACTACTCAGAGGAATGAGCACTATTATGTCCAGTAGTATCTGTTTGCAGAATTGAGCCCTAAAATGAGACAAAAACAGGCAGAGACTATAATTAAGGGAGGGGATGAGGAAGTGATAGAGAGAAGAAGAGGACAATGAATCCAATCCTGCAGACGCTTACTACTAGGCATAGTATTTACTACCATGTTGCCAACAAGACTATTCATGTTAGTAACCGATACTTGTGATTATA
Source organism: Trachemys scripta elegans (assembly GCF_013100865.1). Classification (NCBI taxonomy): domain Eukaryota; kingdom Metazoa; phylum Chordata; order Testudines; family Emydidae; genus Trachemys; species Trachemys scripta. The sequence goes on along the minus strand of NC_048305.1, from coordinate 71,928,971 downwards.
CTCGTGATTATAAGGATTTGTAACATTGGACCAAATATGATTATATAGTAACTTAGCAAGGTAAGCTGCATTTCTGTTGATAGTTCCAATCTAAAAAACAATTGTGGGCCTGATTCTGATCTCATATACAGCAGTGTCAATCAATAGTAACTCAAAAAAACACAGTGAAGTTACATTCAACATAAAAACAATGTGAGATCAGATCAGGCCCTATCTAGCTTAATTTATTAGAGCTACAGGGCCACAGTGTCCTCTCACTTACACCAATTTTACATTAGTGGCTTCAGTGCAGTTATTCCTGATTTACAGAGATACAGATAAATGGAGAAGTAGGCCCATGGGTTAGAAGCTGTAGAAGTGAGGAGACGGAAATCTACAGACATACAGAAAAGAATTAGCGCAGCAGGCATAGTGGATGTGGCCTAGGCTGAAAGACTAGGGAAGCAGAAAACCTACAAAAAAATTAATGAAACTTTATTAAACACAGCATAAAACATTTTTGCAGTTTTCACTATTTGTGAAATAGAACCTTGATGGATAGTATGTATCTCATAAAAATGTTTAAAAGGTATTTAAACATTATTTTAAAATGACCCTATTATAATGACAGTAAGCGTCTTACACTTTGCAGAAGCACATATCACATGATATGATCTGGAGATGTGCATCTCTACTCACCTGAAGTGCATATTAATCAGTGCACTTCCACACAAATTGGTCTGTGTTATTTTTTAATTATGTTTGTACATTTCACAGTTGTATAGAATATATGGATAATCTGAGCCTCTTTTAAAAAAAACTAAGGGAGAGAGGAGTACTCATGGAAGCTCAATTTGCATCTGTTTAAATAGAAGGATATGTCCATAGTGAAAGATCTACCAGCATCAGGAAAATATTAGGAATTGAAACATTGGGCTAGTCTACACTGGCAACAGTGCTTTAACGTGGCTTGTGTAGTCGCGGCAGAGGGCTGGGAGAGAGCTCTCCCAGTGCTCTAAAAAACCCACCTCCACAAGGGGCGTAGCTACCAATGCTGCGAGCGCGGCTCCCAGTGCTGTTGCACTGTCTATACTGGCATGTTACAGTGCTGAAACTTGATGTGCCCAGGGGGGTGTTTTTTCACACCCCTGAGCAAGAAAGTTGCAGTGCTGTAAAGTGCCAGACAAGCCCATTGTCTGTGACCATTCCTAGAAAGAGATCTGCCTTTTGCTTTGTTGATCTTCCCTCGTTAGCATATTCAGAGTACATCCTCAGTACATTCAAGGACAATAGCCAGAAGGGTTAGTGCCTCACATTTTAAATATGAATCTGGAAAACTTCCAGGGTTATATATCTCCTGTTCCCCAGAGGATGAGGATGTCTGCAGATGTAGCATGGATAAATACATTTATTCATAGTGACAGGAATACTCTCTGTTTCAAGGAAAAATCTGTGGGTGATTTTTCTTCACGCATTAACCAAACATCGAAAAATATCTGGGGTGAAATCCTGGAGCCTGGGAGTTTTACCATAGACTTATATGAAGACAGGATTTTACCCCTGGCCTTTTGTCTGCAGGGTTAGCATGTAAAAACACAGAAGGCCTAATTTTCTCTCACTTACATATGTATAAATATAGAGTAACCCCACTGAAGTCAATGGAGTTACACCAGTGTATAATGGGTATAAGGGATCAGAGAATCAAGCACAGTAGATGAAATCCTGGCCCCGCTGAATTCAATGGGGTTAAGATTTCACCCATTTTCAGGTACGCTGAAATACAGAAGGCTAGCTCCTGAACAACTGTAAGTCAGCAAAGCTCCGAAGACTTAAATGCCAGCTGAAGAATTGGCCTATAAACTTTGTGAAAGCCAGTGGTAGGAGGTACCTTAGAAAACACAAGAGATCTATTATATTATTGTAGCCGTCAGTTCTGTAAAGTGGTGGGTTTCCTCGGCTCCAGTTGAAATAAATGTGTGTCGAGGATGTTCGGTGTATCTCAGGACCAGACACTTAGTTCCCATTCATTTCTAACTTATACTGACAAGGGTAGATTCGAAATGTCAGATGTGGATACACATCACCAAGTATCTCAAAAATTCCACTTCTCAGTCATTTCTGGATTTTTTAGGTATGTAGACATGCATGACACACATCTGCATTAAAATTATACACTTAGGACTCTGCAAGATTTTTGGAGGCTTGACTTCTAGGATATGCATTGCCTATGGGAATTTAGTGATTAGAATGGGAGTTTTACCTGTATAAGGAATTATAGGATGAGCTCCTCAATTTCAGGGAAAGGGCAATTGCTGTATGCTAATTAAAGGGTTCAGAAAGAGTCAGAGACTACACCAATGTTTGTTGGAAGCACAATGGAGGACTTTCCTCCCTAAATTTAAATGCAGTGAAAAAGCATCTTTAACCTTAAAAATGAAAATAAAATAAAATAAAAAAATTAAAAAGCAACCTGAAACACTGATGAGCTGCACACAATCATTTTGATGATTTAATCCCATGAAGGGGAATTTCCACTTTACAATAAAGATCATGTGTCCAGACCTTTATCTTGTGAACATAGCAGCATCAGTTTACTATTCCTAAGCTAACCATGTGAGCAACTGTGAGGGGTGAAATGGACAAGCACCTGGGCCATGCAGTAGCAGGAGGCTGGGAAGGGGCATCCTAATGACACTCTCTCCTCACACACATACCTTTTTATGTGAAAGGTGTCAGCTCCATCTGGTTGTACCTGAAAGAAGCTCTAAGCCCCACTGAAATCTTTTGGCTGGCCCTGAAGTGTGGTCATGGTGCACAGGAGTCAGTTTTGTTTGGGGGAATTATGTTCAAGACCTGGCCAAAGCATGCTAAGGAGAGCTCTGCTTATTAATACTTCTAACACATTCAGAGGTAGGGTGACCAGATGTCCCAATTTTACAGGGACAGTCCCAATTTTGGGATCTTTTCCTTATATAGGCTCCTATTACCCGCTTCCCCCCCCCCCCCCCCCCCGATTTTTCACTTGCTGTCTGGTCTCCCTATTCGGAGGCCAGGACAGAGGTGTCTGCTGCTCAGTCAGGCAGCTGCCACCAAGAGTTGAGCCTGCTCTGGCAACTGCTACCCATTTATCATTGCTTATGCATTGCTCCCTGCACCACTAGAAATGCATGGTGGATGCACTTGTACACCAGCGTCCCACACCACCATCCTGCCAGCCTCTCCAGCACCTCATCAGAAGGAGAGGAGGTGGGAATATTGTGCCCTGAGCACATTTGCAGTGTTGCTCTTGGGGTCCACCCCAATGAACCTCCTAAGCTGTGGAGCAGACAACAAAAGCTATATAATTGTGTGCCGTCTCTTTAAAGAGAGTTCCCCCTCAGAAACACATGATTTAAAATATCACTCACTTCCAGAAAAGGGGATCATATTCTTTTAACTCTAGCCCAGATTTCCACATTGAAATCCCAAGGCTAAGAAGCAGCATGGCAGAGCCCATGACTCACTCCCTTCCTGTGCTCAGCACCAGTCCCTATGCCTCTCGAGGTCCTTGTTCAGCAAAGCACTTAAGCATAATATTTCACCTGTCCTGTTTATGTAACACTTTAAAAATCAGCAAAAGGGTTATATAAATAAAATTTATTATGAAACAAAAGGCAAAAAACTATTATGTACATAGTTTAGTCCTATTCGGTGTCTACTCAGCGCTTCTTGGCTTGTCTCTTGTATTCATTAAATGGAGCATCTCTTGTCACTGTCCAGCAATACTTTGCAAGCATTGACGGGCTCCATTTGCCCTAATAGCGTTTCTCCATTGTTGCAATGTCCTGGTGAAATCGCTCGCCGTGCTCATCGCTCGCTGCTCCGCAGTTCAGTGGAAAAAAATCTAGATGAGAGTGCAAAAAATGTATCTTTAGTGACATGTTGCAACCAAGGCTTTTGTATGCCTTGAGGAGGTTTTCCACCAACAACCTGTAGTTGTCTGCCTTGTTGTTTCCGAGAAAATTTATTGCCACTAACTGAAAGGCTTTCCATGCCGTCTTTTCCTTGCCATGCAGTGCATGGTCAAATGCATCATCTCGAAGAAGTTCACGAATCTGAGGACCAACAAAGACACCTTCCTTTATCTTAGCTTCACTTAACCTTGGAAATTTTCCACGGAGGTACTTGAAAGCTGCTTGTGTTTTGTCAATGGCCTTGACAAAGTTCTTCATCAGACCCAGCTTGATGTGTAAGGGTGGTAACAAAATCTTCCTTGATTCAACAAGTGGTGGATGCTGAACACTTTTCCTCCCAGGCTCCAATGACCGTCGGAGTGGCCAATCTTTCTTGATGTAGTGGGAATCTCTTGCACGACTATCCCATTCGCAGAGAAAACAGCAGTACTTTGTGTATCCAGTCTGCAGACCAAGCAAGAGAGCAACAACCTTCAAATCGCCACAAAGCTGCCACTGATGTTGGTCATAGATTATGCACCTCAAAAGTTGTTTCATGTTGTCATAGGTTTCTTTCATATGGACTGCATGACCAACTGGAATTGATGGCAAAACATTGCCATTATGCAATTATCGATTCTTCGATGAATCGATGAACAGTCTCCACTCATTTGGATCGTGAACGATGTTGAGTGCTGCCATCACACCATCGATGTTGTTGCAGGCTACAAGATCACCTTCCATGAAGAAGAATGGGACAAGATCCTTTTGACGGTCATGGAACATGGAAACCCTAACATCACCTACCAGGAGATTCCACTGCTGTAGTCTGGAGGCCAACAGCTCTGCCTTACTCTTGGGTAGTTCCAAATCCCTGACAAGGTCATTCAGTTCACCTTGTGTTATGAGGTGTGGTTCAGAGGAGGAGGATGGGAGAAAATGTGGGTGTGACATTGATGGTTCAGGACCAGAAGTTTCATCCTCTTCCTCGTCTGACTCAAGTGAGAATGATTCTGGTGCATCAGGAACCGGCAGTCCTTCTCCGTGGAGTACTGGGCGTATAGCTGATGGAATGTTTGGATAATGCACAGTCCACTTTTTCTTCTTTGACACACCTTTCCCAACTGGAGGCACCATGCAGAAGTAACAATTGCTGGTATGATCTGTTGGCTCTCTCCAAATCATTGGTACTGCAAATGGCATAGATTTCCTTTTCCTGTTCAACCACTGGCAAAGATTTGTTGCACAAGTGTTGCAGCATATGTGTGGGGCCCACCTCTTGTCCTGATCTCCAATTTTGCAGCCAAAATAAAGGTGATAGGCTTTCTTAACCATAGTGGTTATACTGCGCTTTTGTGATGCAAAAGTCACTTCACCACAAACATAGCAGAAGTTATCTGCACTGTTCAGACAAGAACGAGGCATCTCTGCTCACTTTGGCTAAACAGAAATGTGTCCCTTTGCAAAATCAAACACTGACAAATAAGAGAGCACGACACTGTATGATTTCTAGAGCTGATATAGGGCAATTTGTTCAGCAGAGTGATGTAAGCTTCGTTATGATTGCATCATCCATGACTTCTAGGAATAACATGATGCAATTCATATCATGTATGACGCAATACCAGCTTCAGATTGCATCATTCATTGTCTTGCCTAAAAAGCAAGTACTGTCCAAACTCTGTCATAGATTTATTCATAGATCCAGTCAAAGATGTATTTTAGTCATTTCTGGTTTAAATTGAGATCCCTTCCCTTTATAACTCACTTATCCTCCGCCATTCCCAAGTCAAGGGTCGTATATACTGACCCAATAGCATATCTTGAAAACTAGAGCCAATCAACAATTTTAAGCATCATTTTCGTTCTCAGTGACCCAGAATTAGTAACGTTTGACTACATTTATTTCAGAAGCATTTTGGCTGTAGAGCAGTGTAATATCCAGGTGGGTGGACTCCTGAGCCCACATGAAACAATGTTGCATGGTCAGTAATAAAATTTCCACTGGTTTTAAATGGGAGTAGAATCAAGACTTATCGGTAATTTGTGGCAGCTGCAGCTCTTACATCAGTCAGAGTTCATGTGTTCCCCCTACCCCTCCCCCCCCCCCCCCGACCCCCGCGAGGGCATTCTCAGTTTGGGAGGAGATATCCCTGTGTATGATTTAAAATGACACCTTATAATCAAAGCTGTCATTTTAAATGTATTCTGAGGAACGGATACTGCTCTCACTGTGTGAGTTCAGAATCAGGCCCCGTATCTGCAAGCAAGCACTCATGCATACATGTATTAAAGAGAGTTGTTACATTGTATTCACAGGGTACTTTAAAAAGTATACAACATATCTGCCTTCACCATGTGTCATTAACAATGGGCATAAAAAAATAACTAACAAATAAAACCCCACAAATTTTGAGACACCAAATGTAAATACTGTACTAGAATCAACACACATACAGTCTGCAATGTTTTTACTGACCTCCTTTTTCAAAAGATGAATTTATGTTCATCTCAGGTTGTGTAATGTTTTTAACATACATATTCAGGTATATTTAGAAGTACAGTAGTAGAAACCTAGGGTGAAATCATGGCTCCACTGAGGCCAATGGGAGTTTTGCCATTGAGTTCAATGGAGCCAAGATTTCAGCTCTAGTCTTCACAATAAAATCACATGGCACATCATTCATAAATGATTGGGGGTGGGGGGAGAATATTGTATTTCATTTTCATCCTAGGGAGAGGAATGAAAAAGGAATCAGACATGAAAGATGCTACTCACTTTGCTTAATGCATTACTGGAAGGCACTTGGACACCATGGTGATGGTCTCCCTGTTGGAACCTGATAGGATAAAAGAGGATTGCCCTCCTCCAACTCCCTCCTCCTGTCTTCCATAAAGCACAAACTACAACCTAATTACCGTTAGGCATGTGGAGCACTATGATCACTACTACTGACTGGCTCAGAATAGTGCACTTCCTACTCTGTTTGTTTCCAGTCTACCCAAATCCACCCTGGCTTGCTTATTTGTCTCACCCATCTGTTATGTTTTGTCATTTAGATCGTAAACTCACAGGAGCTGTGGCCATCTGTCTGTTCTGTGTTTGTACAGCACCTAGCACAATGGGGTTCTGGTTCATGACTGGGGCTCCAGGACCTGTGATAATACAAATAACTAAATATTTACAGAACCTAGCACATTGTTGTGGCCTCTCTGTGATGCTGCAATATATGGCAGAATAATAGGCTTTTCCAACTGGGAATGTGTTTTTTATTTGTGTCTTTCCTTTTGTTTAAGAAACATATATTTTGGTCCTAAAGGTCTTGACAGTGTCATTTAATGAAACAGTCAATATTTGCTTGCTAGTGACTCAGAGCAAACATCACTTGCAGAGAAAATGAAACTTTGATTTGGAAAATTCTCCAAGGGGGAGATAAACCTTGTTTTTTTTTTCTGAGGGCTGGACAGCATGGTTATCATCTGGCAACGCTTCAGTTCTGTCACTTTGTTGATGTTTGGCCTCAGTGACTGAGAAGTTGTAACTTTCAGGATTGCAGCAAGGTGTGCATCAGATAGTTGTGTTCGGTATTCTGACTTGTTTATATTCATTGTGGAAAAGAGTGATGCTGCCTCCATGGCTGACTCCGCCTGGCAACTAATGATGCTGCCTCCATGGTTGACTCTGCCCAGCAACTAGTGATGGTATCTCTGTCCCTCTCCCCCAGCCAATGGGATCTGTGGGGGGCGGTGCCTGCAGCCAACATTGCTGGCAGCATGTCTGCTTGTGTCTCTCCTCTGTGGGCCACAGTAGGGAAGTTCTCGGTCTGCACATGGTCCGCAGGCTGGGACTTTGAGACCCCTGCTCTAAATCATTAATGAAAATACTGATTAGTACCAGACCCAGGACTGACCCCCTGTGGGACTCCCACTTGACTAGACATTCCCCCCTCCCTCAGTTTGACAGCAAACCATTGATGACTACTCTTTGAATATGGCCACAAAGGCATATGCAGTGCAGAGTGGCTGGTGCCTGGCTTTCCCCCCTCCCATGCACTCGAAACTATGAATGTATGAGTTTACAAAAATCTCTTGGAGGGGCTTCCACCAGATCTGGGACCTCTTCTGCAAGATTTGGGTCTTGCTGACTAATTAGAGCTCCTTTGCTTTGCACTACACCATGCAACACAAAGGAGCATTTGGCCTTTATTCTTCTCCTGAAAGTATTTGTGTATATGTTTATCTCTTGTTAAGCTTTTTGGGGAATGGCATGATAGGGCTAGGTTCCCTGCAATATAAATAATCATCATCATAGTAATGAATAATTAAGGTTACCATATTTCAGCAAGCAAAAAAGAGGACGGGAGGAGCCCCGCCCTAGCACCGCCCCTGCCCCTCCCACTTCCCGCCCCCCCCAGAGCCCCCAACCCTCCCCCCGTTCCTTGTCCCCTGACTGCCCCCTCCTGGGACCCCTGTCCCTAACTGCCCCCCAGGACTCCACCCCCTATCTAAGCCTCCCTGCTCCTTGTCCCCTGACTGCCCCAACCCTTAGCCACCCCCCCACCCCCAGACAGACCCCTGGGACTCCCACGCCCCATCCAACCACTCCCCACCCCCTGGCAGCCCCCCCCCGAACTCCCAACCCATCTAAACCCCTCTGCTCCCTGTCCCCTGACTGCTCCGATCCCTCTCCCCACTCCTGCCCCCTGACAGCTCCCCCCCAGAACTCCCAGCCCCCTACCCCCCGCTCC
>NC_048305.1:71705962-71919965 GCF_013100865.1 Trachemys scripta elegans | reverse complement strand
ACCCCCCCCCCGTTTCTTGACTGCCCCCTCCAGAACCTCCCTGCCCCTTCTCCTGCCCCCTGGCCCCCTTACCCTGCTGCTCAGAACAGGGGGTTGGGCTCTGTGCGAGCCGGACACGTGGCTGCGCTCCCCAGCACAACAAAACCCGGTCCCTGGCCCTGCACAGTGCTGCCGGAGCCGGGCTGCAGAGGAGAGCTGCCGGCTCAGAATGCAGGGCGGATCCGGCTCCTCTACAGCTGCTCCGGAGTCCAGCCCGGGACTTCCCTGCAGCCCTCCCAGCCGCTCGCTCTGCTCTGCCGGGGGAGGGGGGAAATCCCGGACATTTTGAGTGATTTACAAATACCCCCAGACGCTATTTTTAGCACAAAAAAGGAGGACATGTCCGGGTAAATCCGGACGAATGGTAACCCTAGAATAATACAACTCTTTGGCTTAAGAAAGCCTCTTAACTAGAGTGGGGAGAGGAGGTTGTTTCTTTTTCATGAAAATTTGACAAAAAATGGGCAACATTTGAAGTTTTGTAACCAGCTCTTCTCCTAACTGTGCTGATTATGATCCTGATACAAAGTTCTTTGAAACCAATTAGAATCTTTCCATTGATTTCACTAGGTTTGGATCAGATATTCTATTTTCAGGGATAAATTATAATCCAGAGCAGAGGTTACAAGTCAGAAATTTCTTAATCGACTGAGCATGTCAGAATATGAAGACTCATTAGCCCAGGTCTTCGGGTTTAGTTTTTTTATTCCAATTAGAAATAAGAAAAAGAATTTCTATTTTGTAATTAAAACAATGCACATTATTACCATCTAATTATGTCTGACATGTTCAGGGTGTCTAAAGCTAATGCCTGTAATTACAACACTAATGCTGCCCTAAGCAGAATACTCAATAAATATTCATATTTTTAAACAGCCACTTAGAATTATTTAGAATAGTGAGCAAACACTTATATTGTCTTTGCCTTTTTGAAGATGCATTTTATATTTAGGTTGATAAAAAAAGATATGAGAACAAGACATCCTATGGGACCTGACATACAGTATATTGCAAATTGTCTATAAAAGTATTTGTTAGTATTGCTGAGGAATTATTGTAGGGGTTATTAGGCCTTTATAGTTTTTTTTTTTTTTTTTGGTGGGGGTGGGAGGGTTATGTTTCGAAAGAATATGGTAATCCTAGAAGTGAAAAGCACAATGGAGTCCTATCCTTTGTTGGGGTTCCTAAGCACCACCGTTAAATGTGGATGTTTCCTGGATTTTGTAATTAGCAATAATACAACTGCAGTTAGCATATGCAGAATGCAGATCCCTTTGAAAATGATCTGTATGCACATTAACTCATTATACTACATCACTATGTAAAATATTACATATTTAATAATAGCTGAATCTCATTATATAAATGCAATTATATAGGTGGGAAACAGTCAGATAGGAAATATGGACTTGTGGGTAACATACTGCCCTAAAATTCAAGAAATCTGGGTCCACTCCAGTGTGACCTGGAGCAAATCACATAATCTCTTTGTGCCTTAGCTCCCCATCTGTAAGAAGTAGGATAATTATTCCTTTGCCTACCTTGTTGATTTAGCTCTTGGAGGCCACTGTCTCTAATTATGTGATTTGTACAGCACCTAGCACAATGTGGCCCTGATCTCGGTTGATGCCCCTAGGTACTACTGTAATGCAAATTAAATAATGATGTTGGTGTCAGATTTTACAATTGCCTAAACCATGATGTGTGGTGTCAGTGAAATCACACTGTGTGTGGGCCTAGGTGTTGGTATTTAGCCACGATGGATTGGTGCAGAGATTCACTGGCCCAGGTGGAGCTAAGGTAGGATTGTGCCACTATCCCTCTCTGAGTTTTACACTGGTCAGGGACAACACGTACGCGGTACCATTCCATTGAATGGTCCTCTCCTAACCTCCCCCAAGCAGAGGCACAAAGAGACTATGTGATTTGCTCCAGGTCACACAGAAGTGGAACCCACCTGAACAACTCTGGGTGAGTGCATTGGGGAGGATAAGGGGATACACCACTATATTTGTGCACCCAGAAGCAGTCTCAATAATCCCCTGAGCACAGGGACTGTGACTGTCCCTTACAGCTGCTGGGGGAGAAAACAGGGGGAAAGCTCTTTGCATATCCATGCAATCATACTGAGTTACTACACATGCAGGACTGCCTCTGAAAAAAAAGGGAGTGCCCAGTGTGAGATGAGAATTAAACAATTCATCTAACTAAAAAACTTTGCTACTTCCAATGATGGCAGAAATGACAAAATTCAAATTGGATGCATTTACTCTTTATATAAGTAAATCTAATGGATTTCTTGTGTTGTTTTCAAGACACTCTTGGGAATGCCACTCTTCGCTTTATTCAGGATATCAATTCACATTCCTTTCCTTTGCAATCACAATCAGCCTAAAAAATGAAATTACAACACAATCAACCTGACCATTGAGAACAAGGCATTCCTTAGACAACCTTCAGCGCACTTTTCATAGCAATACTTTTGAAGACAAGCTAAACTCTGCAGCTCTTTGTACTGGTTAGCACTTCAAAGCAAAGCTGCTATTTTCAAAAACCAAGCCCCATTATAAACCCTGTTTCAGTGGAGTCCAGCTAACAACCACCCTACACCTAAAATTAAATTAAAAAAAAAACTGCACTAAAAAACACAAACATTTTAAAATTTGGAAATGGCCAATTAATGGATCCAGAAAGTTTCCCACTGCCCTTTACAAAACATTATCATTCATTATCTTGTCACCTGACATACATTGCACTCCCAGTCTTCACTCCATTTTACTCTAGAATGGAAATAAGTAAAATGTATCATTTTGATTTTATCCGTTTTTATGAAATGTGCAAGGAAGATTTCAAAAGCAGCATAATCCAGTGGTACATTAAGTTCTGAAGAAAAACTGTATATTTTCTCAGTGTGATGTGTTGGCATAGAAGAATATTTTCTGCAAGGGAAATAGAATAATTCATGTTTGGTGCTATGAAATATCTTCACTGTATGGTGCTGTAGGTATATGCAAGTCTGTGCGGACCTTGTAAGTTTGTATTTTTAGCTATATTAAGAAGTGGAGAAAAAGCAAACGTAACAGCCATCTTCAAAATAAGAAGAAGAGTAATGCTAGCAATTACTGTTCCATCAGTCATATTTACCTTCAGTGCCACAGGGAACTGCAAATATCACCTCCCTGTGTCAGCCAGGTTTATTACATCCCAAGGGGTTTCAGCCTAAGGGAGGGCAGGCAGTGTGCTTCTACTGTGGCCCTTCTCACTGGGTGACGCTGGGTAAATGCAGATTTAAGTTCTATTGAGCACTCAGTGAGGACCTCATTAATGGAAACTGACAAGCAAGGGGATGCAGTAGGGTGACCAGATGTCCCGATTTTATAGGGACAGTCCCGATTTTTGGGTCTTTTTCTTATATCGGCTCCTATTATCCCCCACCCCCATCCTGATTTTTCACACTTGCTGTCTGGTCACCCTAGGATGCAGTGAATCATCATATGCTGCTGTCCCCAGCCAAGCTGCCTCCCCCACCCACCACTGGTCACTTTGTGGACTGTACTGGCCCTTGCATGCACCCTTGTAGAAAGGTGCTTTTGCCTGCTTGCCATTGCCACAGCTTCCCTGGTACATTGTCTGCCAAAGAGGGCCCTCTGATAGAATCGGTGCTTTCAGAAGCTCATGGAGAGCCTGGCTGAAGTTTCCCCGTTAAGTCTAACTTTTATCCCTAATGAATTAATGGAACTAATCTCTAAAGGATAAAATCACTAAACATCTAGATAAAGGAACCATGACCCATAATCATCTGTGTTTTCTACAGGAGTAAATCCTGCCAAGCAAAGTTAATTGTTTTTTTTTAATAGAAAAAAGCCTTCACCCACAATGAATAGGTGAAGGCAATTCACTCTCTCTCTATATATATATAAAAGAAAAGCTTTGGATACAATTAAATTAAATCTTCCTTTGAAATTGAACTCAAATTGGCTGGGGTCTGTATACTGTCATGTGAATTGAAAACTGGTTGAAGTACCCTAAACAAAAGGCAATGATAAACAGCAAAGCATTGATTAGGATAAAAGGTGGCTGTTGGTGTACTTCTGGGGCAAGTGTAAAGTCTGGTCTGATTGAACAGCTTATAAAACATATGTGAAAGAACAAGGGTGTGTGAAACATTTGATGAATACGTCATTCGGGCAGGACACAGAAACAATAACGTGATTTAGCTGAACAATCATTCACTATAAATAGCAGATAGTCAGACTTCATTAACAACCCATATGTTGGCATGTATTTGTTTGTAATCTTTTTGACAAACAATTATAAATAGGAAATGTGGCCCCAATCCTGTAACAAGTTGACCACTGCACCTGTATGTAGTAATCCTTGGGGGTCCACACATGTGAAGAGGTCATCCTGAATTCACTATGTTGCAGGACTGGAGCCTACTTTTGAAAAATCAAAGTCTGTTCATGAATGTCTCACAGATGAAAAGGCTAAATTGTTTGGGAAATAAGATTGCAACAAATAGTTTGACCAGCTCAATTGACTAAGGCAGTGGTGGGAAACTGGTGGTCCACGGTCCGCACACGGCCCATCAGGGTAATCCGTTGGTGGGCCACAAGACAGTTTGTTTACATTGACCATCCACAGGCATGACCGCCCACAGCTCCCAGTGGCTATGGTTCACAGCTCCCAGCCAATGGGAGCTGCAGGAAGCGGCGTGGGCTGCAGGTTGTTGCTTTTGCAAAAATATTATAGGGTTGTTTGAGTGTTTAGGTTTATTATTACAAAGAAATAACAATGAATTGTTTTTCCTTCCTTCCTTTCCAGTTGCCCATACTAGCATCTTCTGTTGTTAGTCTCTATTTTCTTGAACTTACTGATGTCTTCAAGCCAGTTCACTCTGGATTCAGCTGCTATGACAGGAGTCTGAGTATGCCATACATTGAACCTACACAAGAGGCTGTTCCCTTCCTGATGTTGCTTAGTTTGACTTTTGCTGGACCTGCAATCACGGTAAGTTATGGGAATGTTCACCTGCCTCCCCTAAAAAAAGATTTAGGAGCAGATCTTCAGTTGGTGTAAAGCAACATGGCTCCATTGACCTCAATGAATTACATGAACTGATGATCTGATTGTTAGGTTTTAACATGCAATTTTTATCCTTCTATAACAAGTGTTAATAGGGGTCCCAAACTTTACAACAGAAAAAGTGGGGTTTTTTTAAATCTCTTATTGACTTTTAATAGGGTTTAGGGTTCCCAAATCACTTGGGCAATTTTGAAAATTTTACCCATTAATCCTAAGTAGTACAGTTATGAAATAAGAATAAAACATTCACTGTACTGAAATTAACAATGGAATCTCTCTCTCTCTCTCTCTCACACACACACACACACACACACACACACACATACGAAATGTTAAAGTATCTTAAAAAGCTGAGAGTAAATAAGAAAGTTTCCTTCTTAACTGTTTATATTGAGATGCCAATCGGAATGCATAGTCAGGCAAAGGCTATCATGGAAGACACTCTTAAATGCAAATTAATTTTGTTCTCTCCTTTTCACTCAGACTTCAAATACCTTTTCACGTGTGCTAACGTTTTTGTCAAGTAAATATTTCTGTGGTTACAGAGCCAGAGCCAAATTTTGCTCTGAGTTACTGTCAAGCAATCTACAATTCCAAAGAACACTCACTGTAGTTGCCTAGGTATAAAGACAACAAAATGGAGCCCAGTACAAGTTTCTACACAATGTGAAAAAAACCCTTAACACTGTCTTAAAATGACTCCTAGTAGCACACCAGTAAATTATGGTTGAGATTTACCCCTCCCTGAGCAACTTGGCTTTGTGCAGAGAACAAAGATGGGTGGGAGGGATAGAATTCACCTTTTACAACCTGGGATGAAAAGCAGGCTGTGTAAGGCTGTTCATTCAGTGCATTTCCCAGCCTCCTCCACAGTGGTTTTTGACCATTCAAATTGAGATCCCACTGACTACCCATTGGCCAATCAAACAACTCCTTAACACTGACCTAATTAAAAGTAGCATAAAGATAATTCCCTCTGTAGCCCACAGGAGAGACTGTGGAGTTCCACCCAGGCCCTCTTTGCTATGGGCATGAACGTTAGAGGGCGTGCATGGATCTTCTGTCCCTTTGTGACCATCACCCTATATAAATCACTGTTCTATATATTATGCTGAATGAAATAGTGTTTGTACAGGACCTTTCATAGTCTTGTTAATGAGCGAGATCACTAGAGCAGGATTTTTTTGTTTGGCAAATGGAGATTACACTCAGCAGTGGCTCACATGTAGTTTTAGATATAACAGCCAGGTTTCTTCAGTGAGCGAATATTGATCATGACGCTGTGGTTATTTATTATTCTTTCCAAAACTGCCCTGGAGTATCTAACTTGTAAGCTATAGGATGGGCAAGAAGGAAACTAGTTCAATGGCTCATCCAGAGGGAGAACAAATTGTTAACAGAACAGAACTTTCCCAATACAGCACTTAAATATCAATGTATGAGCAATTCAACCCCTTTTTATAGTAAATGAAATAAAATGTCTGATCTTCACTAGTATAATAACCCTGCTGGAATTACAATGTGAAGCTAAAATGAAATGTAAAGACTTCATTTTTATGTACACTTAGAGTGCTGTCTACACTGCTTTACTGGGGCACTCATTTGCTCATTTAACTGTGTACTTAGATACCTCAATGCTATAGCTACCTCTAGTACACAAGGACCAGCAGGCCAACTGACAAATTCATCCTTGTTCCTAGACTGCATTGAGTTTAACCAGGGATTAATTCATTCCTTTGTGCTTTATCGGAGAATCTGAAATTGTGAAAACTCTAAAATGCGACCCTGCATATATAGAAATGCAGAGAAGGGGTGAAATCCTGCCCCCATTGAAGTCAATGCCCAATCTCCCATGGAGTTCGGTGGAGCCAGGAATTCACCCTATGAGTTTTTAAACAGAGGTGTGGCACTCTGGTTAACATCTGTGTCATTATTTCTGTTCAGGTATCCCGCCTTTTTGAATGTGAAACTCAATGAATGACAAATTTCCTTGAAAGTGACCTATGGGCCCTGTATATACACTGGGAGAACTTTGCTAAGTACAACCATGTTCATAAACTGGTAGGAAGCTCACCTACATTCTTTATCATACTTGAACAGCTGCTCCTCTCTTGCCCATAGTTCCTTCCATCTCACCGAGGAATTTCTCCTCAGGATCATTCATGTTGGTGTGCACCTAATTTCAGTATTGCCAGCCCAAGCATTTCAAAATCATGAGTGGAACCCAAAAAGTCATGTGATTGACTTAAAAATCATGAGGGGCTTTTTTTTTTTTTTAAATGGTGTCTTTTTATAGGCCTCATGTAAATAATATGGTTTCAGCAGGGGCTTTAAGAAAAATAAGAAAATATGAAATATCACGACACTTGTGATAAAAACAAGAGATTGGTAATGTTGCTGTTTATGTGGCCATCTTGGGCGTATTCACTGCTGCCTAAACTGGATCCAAAATGTTTGCCCCTGGAAAACACATTGGCTGGGTAACTAGGTTTTTTTTTAAATTCTGTCAGAATGGATTTTCACACTGGCATCTACAGGGAACAACTGCAGGAGTCATACTGAAGTCATACAGGCTCAAGGACTATGAGCCAGATGCAGTCTTGGCATAAATGCACTAAACTTTATTGATTTCAGTGGATTTACACCAAAGCTGACTATTAACAGACACATTCAATGGAGGTAATCTCTGTTCTGGGAGCACTTCTAGCCTGAATGGAAGAACCATGATATATTAGGAGTTTTTCATGTCTTTTTTGACACTGGATCCATAGGACTTATCTAGTCATGGCTCTGGGCCAGGGACTGGGCTAGATGATCTAGTGACATCCCTTCCAGTCCCACATTTCTGTGATTCTATGTACCAGTCAACTGGAATGCTCTAAGATTGCAAAACAGTTCCTATTTTAACCCCTTGATTTTATATGCTCATAATGTACTCAGCCACCCATTGGATGGAAATTTTCAATACTTTGTATATGCCTGAAGATTATGTTTTCTAAGGGCTCATTTATACAAACACTTAGATCACGAGAACCTGGGGTGTAATCTACACTGCACTAGAAAATTTTTCCTGCATAGCAAACTGGGTCCACATGGAAACTGGGTCCACATGGACAGGCTAGTTCAGGGTAGATTTATACCAGAGCTTGCTGCGAACTATGTGTTTGTGTAGACAAAACCTAAGTCTGAGCAAAATCCCTTGAACTAGGCTTCAGTTCAGTGAGAATGCAAAAAAAAAAAAAAAAAAAAAAAAAACGTTCCCATTTTAAACAGTTCTAATCACAATGCTGTTTTAGACAGGACTAAATGCAAAAAAGGCTGAAAATTAAAACCTACCTTGAAAATAATCCTCACTGATGACTAGTGATTTTTCTTGCTTTAAAAAAAGATAGTTTTGATTTGCCAGTTATGATTATTTTAAAATTGTATGAGACTGCAGTAGAAAATGTTGTCATCAATAAGTGCATACTTAAGCCCTGGTCTTGCAAAGATTTACATGTGAGATTATTTTATGCACATGAGTAGTTCCAGTGAATCAGTGATACTACTCATGCATCAAGTTAAACAGATGTGTAAATCAAGTAGGATTACGGAATAAAAGAAAGATGCATTGTACATACATCACAGCTAGTTCATTGTGTGTTTTTTAAAACTATCTTGCTGACTTTAAGCATTCATAATGTTGAAACTCCTGAAGCCATTTTCTCCAAACTTGGCTTGTCTATAATTGCCTGAGTATTTTTTAAATCTTTTTGAGACTTAAATACTGAGCCAAATTTGAAGGAAATAAGTCCAGAAGCTTCAAAGTTATAACCATTAATTAATAGAAAGCTCTAGGAATGCCTTAATTCATGCATACTGATAAGGACATACACCAGTACATTTCCTTACCAAAATGTGTACTTAGCTTGCATTAATAATAGAAACTAATGACATTTGTACTCACCAGTTGGCTGTTACTCACTGGTTCCTGTGAATTATGGAACTAGAGCTTCATTTTTTCTTCTTTCCTTTAAATAAAGATCCTAGGAAGTTAGATGCACAAAGAATATACTTATGCAAAATTCAAGTTGCACAGTTAAGTATTTTGTATTTAAATTTTAATTAATTTTCTAAGAAATCATAATTCATAGAAAAGATGCAATATATAAAATGAAGCACCGAGAACCATACCAGGAACTCCAATAAAGTAACATATAATTTCCAGGAGCCTAAGAGATCTGTACATGAATTACTACATTATGGGAGCAACAGGAACTCAATATCATGTAAAAAAACCCTCATATACAAAATCATGTTGATGCAATATTTAATAATTTTTAGAGATCATGTCTAACAAAAAGGAAAAGGGAGAAGGAAAACAAATCCCTTCTGAAACCCCAACCTCAATCCCTACCCAGAGGCCTAGGAAGGTAAAAACAATAAGAGCAGGAATCAGTTTGTCTATTTT
The DNA here is from genome assembly GCF_013100865.1 of Trachemys scripta elegans. NCBI lineage: Eukaryota > Metazoa > Chordata > Testudines > Emydidae > Trachemys > Trachemys scripta. The sequence continues at coordinate 71,910,391 of NC_048305.1, read as the reverse complement.
ATCTGGGGAGATATTTACTTGCTTTATTCCATGTTTAGACTAGAGTATGTTTTAGGTCTATTTCCTTTAGAGCAGTGGTTCTCAAACGTGGGCCGCCGCTTGTTCAGGGAAAGTCCCTGGCAGGCCAGGCCAGTTTGTTTACCTGCCACGTCCACAGGTTCGACCAATTACGGCTCCCACTGGCCATGGTTCGCCGCTCCAGGCCAATGGGGGCTGCAGGCAGGCCGGCTCTACCATTTTTGCCGCCCCAAGCAAAAAAAAAAAAAAGCCACCTGAACTGCCGAAGTAAAAAAAATAAAAAGCTGCTCAAACTGCCGCAGCAAAAAAATAAAAATTAAAAAAACCGCCCAAACTGCCGAAGTTAAAAAAAAAAAGCCGCTCAGAGTGCCGAAGCAAAAATAAATAAATACATTTTAAAAAGCCACTCGGACTGTGCTGCCCCAAGAATGGACGGAATGCCACCCCTTAGCATGTGCTGCCCCAGGCACGTGCTTCCTCCGCCTGGAGCCAGCCCTGGCTGCAGGAAGGGTGGCAGGCACGTCCCTCGGCCCGCTCTGCTTCCTGCAGCCCCCATTGGCCTGGAGGCCAATGGGAGCCGCAATCGGCCGAACCTGCAGACGCAGCAGGTAAACAAACCAGCCTGGCCCACTGGGGGCTTTCCCTGAAGCGCCGGCCATAGTTTGAGAACCACTGCTTTAGAGTAAATAGTCATTACTACAGTACTACTAACTTATTTTCCCAAACTATTATTTTAGGAGAATCTGTGTCATTCCATTTAAACCACATTAGTTTTTGCTCACTATCAGTTCCATAAAACAGTAGCAGTTTTTAACTGGACTTATTTGCAGCCCTGAGGTGCCTCCTAAAATGACTGTACTTGGTGTACACACACAGACATATATATTTACACATTTACACACACAGGATTTTTTTTCCTGTAACTCTCAGTGACAAGACCACTCTGAAACATATGTATTAAACTCTCAGAATGGGTACTGCATCTCCAGCATTTGCCAGAGTTACAATCTGACCCCCGTTCACTTCAATGGGCTTTGAATCAGGCCTCTAATATTTTTTCCACTTATAAGGAAAATAAAAGCACTATAAAGCATACAAATTTCATATGATGTGGTTGATTTAGCCATGTCAATGTATGTTAGACAGCTAAAGACTGTTAGGTTGCACAAAGGGACCAATCTGCTTTGTCACAGAGTAACAGAATGTTAGATCATATAGTTTATCAGATAGTTTGCAAGTTTGATTGACAGTACCAAAGCAGAAAGAATAGAGGAGCAGCTTTATATTGTCCCCTTCTCAGTCAACACAACTACCCAGTTAGGTAAAATAAAATAAAAAGTCCCAGAAATATTTAGTAAAATGGCACAACTTTTGGCTTTGCCAGGGGCCAAGCTTTTGTCCTGTAAATTACCTAATTACTTAAGAAGGAGAGCAAATTCACAATCTGCTGAATCTGCCAGCCCTAATCTCTAACATGATTAATCCAGTTCTCAGGAAAGACATCAACATATTCAGCTGAATCTACTACCCCATGTTGTCCGCTTTGTTTGGTTTCCCTTCTATAACACAAGACAGTCTATCTTTCCAGGTTTTTTCCCCATGCCAAATATCCCCTGGTGCTTGCCAAAAGCTATTTAAGATTCTGTAAAATTTTAATTTAAAATCCAATTGCTTGCTCCTGGACAAAGTCTTAGCATTATAATGGCGATACTGAGATGGATAATAATGTTATAGACCCTGTGAAATTAACTCTTGGCTAATAAAATTCTCTACATCTCCTCTACCATTGACTTTCCCATATACTGATGCAATCTTCACTGCATTTATTTTGCCCTAGGGGAAGAAAGGAAACTCAATTAAGACCAAATGTGTGGTCAGCAGGGGGTTGATTGTCCAGAAACTGCTGTCCCATTTAATTTCCACTCCCCCGTGTATCACTGAGATAGTACAATGCGTCAGCACTTGTCTGATGGTTCCATCAGGTCGTACATAGTTTAAGTCTTAATTTTATTTTATGTTTAAGTTTCTAGAGTTCAGCTGCATTGCAAATCTTTTGAATCACACCTTGCACAGTGCTGTTTTATTGAATCTGCAGACAAACAATCAATCTGTTCTGAGGTCTGAACTGCCTATTCACATCAGTGCAGTGTTAACTCTGAAGTCTAACAACAATATACATGCCAACATAAGAACTGGACAAATTATTTCAGCCAAAATGTTTTGGTGAAAAATGCAGATTCATTGACACTAAAACATTTTGCAGAGATGTGTCTGTTCCGCCAAATTGTTTATGAAAAAAACATAAAGAAAGAGTCTAAGCATTTTGTTTCAACATTTTCTGAAGGAAATATTTCAGTTTTCAATTTGAAATTATTTTTGTTTTGAATATTTTTTCAATTTCATTTAAAAATATATAAAAATGTTTAAAATACCTTTGAAAGTGAAACAAAACATTTAGTTTCAGGTTGAACAAAACCTTTCATTTGATATCCACCGACACATTTTTTTTTCTTTTCAATTCTCCAAAAGTTTTGACCCAAAATGATTTTTTTTTTTAAGATTTTTCAAAATTGCCAGCAAATCAAAAAAATCACTTATTCACACAGCTCTGGTCAGCCTTGTTGACATAACTATTTCACTGCTGACAATTTTAGCAGAAACATCAAATAAATCTGAGTGTGTGGAATTTAGGATCATGGCCATGGCTTCCAAAGAGCAGCATCACACTTTCCTCCTTGTAACAGGATGACTTGCCATGGGCAAGCCAACCCTGATTACAGAATGAGCCCCACTTGAGGGGAATCAGGGACTTTCCTATAAGGAGCCATAGTAAGGGAGAAGCTCAGAAAGCCCTAGTGAGATTGCATTGAGTGAGAGAGGCTCCTGCAGGGAAGACCCTGAGACTAAGGGAATTGGTACAGCTAGGAAGGACTGGGAGTAGCCTGCCAACACAAGAAGGACTTTGCCCAGACCAAGGGAGTTGGGCTATACCTGGCTGGAGAGAAGACTTTTATATTTAGTTTTGAACTTTAATTAATAAATCAGCCCCTAAGGAAGGCTGTTGTGATTGGACTGGAAACCCAGTGTGGATTTTATTTGGGGATTCAAGAAGGGAAACTGAGATCAGGGGTTGCACACAGGCAGGGTTGCCCTGAGGCCACCAGGGTGGAGTGAAGCAGCAACTCATCTGCACTTCTACTTTCTCCTTCCTAGTGCCACTCTAACCCCTCAGTAGGCTTGCCATTTCTCTCACTCTGTTAATTTACATGGCCATACAGACAGAACCCCAGTCTCTGCAGTGGATCTGGTTAAAAACCAAGCCCATTACACAATTAGGGAAGAACAAGCTGTCATGGAATTTTAGGCTGCCAGGGATTGCTAGGCAGGCAGCCAAAGGCTGAGTGCTACATCCACCCCAGAAATGCTATGGGAGTGCTATGGCTTTTCACCATTTATGATGCAGCATTTTCTAATTATTAGTTTTTATATTATTGCATTACTTAAAGGTCCCAAGCAGGGCCAGTGTTCCATGCACTAGGCATTACACACACACACACACAATGAAAAGATGGTCCCTGCCCCAAAGAGCTTATGTCATTTATATTTAATGTCAATGCCATCCTCTCGCCTGCCCTCACTTAGGGGAAACTGCATATTGATGAAATTCTTTCAAGCAAGTACACTTCTGTGAATGATATTTGTTTTATTATAATTATATTTCAGCCCTTAAAATCAAGTCACTAACTGCTGCATAACTGCTACCTATGCCATGAATACCTCCTTTGTCATTGCAGATAATGGTAGGAGAAGGAATTCTCTACTGTTGCCTGTCTAAAAGAAGAAATGGGATTGGAGCCGAGGCCAATATTAATGCGGGAGGCTGCAACTTCAACTCTTTCCTTAGAAGAGCTGTCAGATTCGTTGGTGGGTTTGGGGTGTTAGTTACCAAAAAATGCCTTTTGTGATGTATTTTTGATTTTAATTACACAGGTTTTTTCATTCTTTAAAATAGCTTTTTAGGACAGTAAAGGTCAGTTATTGGCACAGCTCTCATCCTGCCAAAAAAAAGTGCAAGAGAAGCTGTCAAATGGTATTGCAAAGTAAAAACACACATTCAATAATGTAACACATATGTTGTCCATTTTTCACTTTCATCTACTGCGTTATCATCAGTGTTGCTAAATCAATAATTTGGCTTATCATTATCCCACCAACCCCCCATCTCCTTTCAAAGTCCATTTAATTGTTAAGATGTATGGGTTTTGTTTTATTTTGAATGCTTTTTCCCCCCTGTAAAAAGAATCACTGTTCATGAGCAACACAATAGAAACAGCTTGAGCTGATAGCCCTATCAAAAAACATCAGTGGATTTGATATTCCATGTGTGGATGGTGGGTCTCTTGGGCTGGATTCACAAAAGGACATAGGTGTTATAGAAGACCTGCGTTATACCCAATGGTTAGATTACTCACGTGGAATGTGGGGGATCAACAGTTCAAGTCCCCCTTCTGCCTGATGAAAAGAATGGATCTGAACAGGAATCTGCTACCTCTCAGGTGAGGGGCCTAACCACTAGGCCATAGCATCATTCTAACTCTCTGGCCCAAATAATATTTAATTATTCGGTTATTTTATTAGAGTGGAATAACTTCAATAGCAGAGATGAGAGACCTCCCCCACTGTCCCAGCACAATATCCTGTAGCCCAGTGGTTAAAACACTCTGCTGAGAGGTGGCAGGTGCCTGTTCAAATCCCATCTCCTAATCAGGAAGAGGAAGACTTGAACTAGTGGGTTTCCACATCCCAGGTGAGTGCTCCAACCTCTGGACTAAAGGTTATAAAGGAGAGCCTCTTCCTTGGCTGCTCTGTGTGGAGGTAGGTGGCCTTGTGTATGCTTGCCAGACTGGGTCTCCACACAAGTTATGTGGAAGAGCACCTATCTTCCACTGGTTTGTGAATCACTCTGAGGTGGAGATAGGCATCTGGACACAGAGTGAGACAGCAGTGTGCATACTCAGAAACATAGCTGTGGAGGTGCAGAAACAAACCAAGCTTTGGAGGTGTGTGGATTTCACCCTTAATTTATTCCCTGAATCTGATCTTTCATTTATGTGTTTTATTTAATCATCTCATGATAAAGCAATAACTTCAGCCTTCTTCCAGTTCTCCAATGCAAAAAAACTACTTTTAACAGTACAAGTTGATCAGGGAAACAAATCTAAAACCCATCCAAAGCAGGAAAAAATGCACTGTAAAGCAACCACATTTACTTGAACTATATATATTCAGTCTCAGGAATTTGGCATTCAAGATACTAGTGTTATTAGTCAGTAACAAAAAGAGAACATTTAGAGGAAGACTGCATTTTTCAATAGATAAACTGCACTTCCTGTTAAGAGTTTAACTAAACAGATTAGTTTGTTTTTTGTAATGTAATGAAAAAGAGTGACAGTGTGTTTCAAGGGTTAAACCACTGCATGGACACAGACAAGGTCTGCAATGCCCAAAAGTCCTTACCATCTGATTGGTGTTTGGTGGTCTATGGGATGGTGCTGTCGGATCCCTTACTAAGAGACAGATGTTCATACTGAAAACAAAAGAACACCACACATCCTAGTTGGCATTATTTGGCACCACAGATGGTCGTCTCATGAGAATGAACAAGTATTGAATGAACATGCATATTCTCATGTCTAGAGAGTAGCCCATCCTTGGGGCAGTGTGGGAAAGCTTGCACTGTCATCACTTCCATTTCCTCTACTGCCAGTTCAGTGCATAAACAGATTAATGAATTATTGAAAATATTAAATAAGATTGGGCCAGAGACGGATCCTTGAGGAATTCCACTGATATCCTTCCTCTAGCCCAACAGTTCTTCTTTTAGCACAAACAGTTGTTGTGTCTCCTTTTGCCAGTTCCTTACACACCTCATAATTCTTTTAATAATCCCCATTTTATCCAGGTAAGATAATTTCCCAAATAGAACAGTATCAAATGCTTTACTGAAGTTCAGATAGATTAGATCTACCACATTTCCCTTTTCTGAAAGATCAGTTAGCTTAAAGAAAGATCGGGTCTGTGTGACACAATCTATGTTTGATAAACCTGTGTTGCATTTTATCCCATTTTCAGTTTGTGTCAACGTCTTTAATTATTCTTTACTTTCATATTTGTTCTAAAACCTTGCATACTATTGAGGTCAGACTAATGGGGCTGTAGTTATCTAGATCACTTTTCCCCTCTTTCTTAAATATAGGTACTAGGTTTGATATTTTCCAGTTATATGGTACCTCAGTTTGATAGATTTATTAAAAATCCTTGTTACAAGATGTTTGGTTATTAAAGTTAAAGACAAAAAATTGGGAGAGAAAAAAGGAAATCAGTGTAGAGTACATTTTCCAAATGTACAGAATCTCCATTTCTTATATTCATAACATCATAAATATTTTCCAATATGATACTGGAACATTGTACAGTTTATTACAGCCGATAAGCCAAATTTACCCCTGCGCAGAGGGCTAACAAAAGGCTTATTATTAATTATTATCATTATTATTATCAGATACCTAAGAACCCCAGTAATGGGCTGGGATGTTATTAGGTTTAGTACAAACACAGAACAAAAAGACAGACCCTGTCCCAAAAAGCTTACAGACTAAATAATATTGCACTTAAATCTTACCTAAACCCTGGCATAAGCAAGCTTAATACCACTGAATGCAATGGAGCTGTGGTTACTTACGTTGCTGTGAATTTGATCCAATGATCTTAACTAAGTTTAACCAGCTGGTTTGTTTTACTTTCTAGGTGTTCATGTCTTTGGCCTTTGTTCTACTGCTCTCATTACTGACATCATACAGCTGTCAACAGGGTATCAGACACCATATTTCCTGACTGTATGCAAACCTAACTACACATCCCTAAATGTATCCTGCTCAGAAAATTCTTATATCGTGGAAGACATTTGTTCAGGATCTGATCCTATAATCATCAATGGTGGAAGGTTAGTTCCATCTTTCATTGTGTAATGATCTTTCCTTACATACTTGCTTTTAAAGGATGTAGGTATTCACTCTTATTTTTAATTATCAGTCCCACCTACTGGACTTAATTAGTAACTAACATCAACTCTGAGTGAGTTTTGACAGTTTTTATAACAAAACTCAGTGAATAAGTTGATCTTTAGTTACGTTTACTGTCAACATATCTAAGGCCTAAGGGAGACTTTGGAGAGTATTCAGACAGACTTGGGTGCCTAACAGTGTGGTGGTATCCACTATTAACTAACAATTTTTTTCCCTTTCAAGTAGGCACAGTATCTAATTCATTTTTCAACATGGGTTGCTTCTACTGTTACTCTTGATAGGGTCTTCAGAAATTCTACGTGCTGAGTAGGAAAAGATCATGCCTAAATACTCATGTTATCTGAGGTTTCCTTACACCTTAGTTCATGAAGTCCACTACATTTTCGTTCTTTATTACTTTTTTGTGTATTTTCTGCTTGTTTAAAGTCGGGACATTGACAGACATTGAGAATGAAGTCCCTTATTTAAGAAAAGATTGCAGCATTGCAAACTTCTCCACACTCCCCAACCAATATGACTCTCAATACTGACCTGTCTAGGGACAAGAGGATAGTTCATTCTCCCAGGTCACTCAGGGAGATCACTCCCATTGAGATGGCCAACAAGCATGGAAGTTAACGCTATTTGTGCTAGTTTATGTATACTGGACACCACTGGGAACTGAGAAACCACAAATGCATTTTAGACAGGCCAGCAGTCATCAGATGGTAAAACAGTCACTGCTAGAGATGTGGGGCTCTATATCCTATTGCTCTGATGCACCTGGTCCTCACCATGAGTCTTAATATTTGATATTTAGTTCAAGAAATGTTTCTATACTACCCTAATTATACTTGTTAGGCTATTGAAAAATGCAGTCACATCTCCTCTTAATACTCTTTACCTCCATTGAACATACCACCAGTTTTTCCTAGCTCTTCCAAATTAGGTTAACTCTCCTTTCTTATTTATCATTCATGTTGCACTCCCTTGAATGTTCCATATTGTGGTTTTCAATGTACACATAGCTATCTAAAAGAGATCCAGCCAAATTATAGAATAGGAATATAGGAGCATGTGAGCTGCTTGGACACAATAGTGTGACCAGGGACAACTGCCGGTAAGCCTGGTGCCCACCCCAGTGGGCAGGGCTGGGGGCAGTACAGCCACGCCGGAGGAGCTGCTTGAGCTAGGCACTGGTTCCTGCAAGTGGCGGCCAAACATGCGGATATCTGTGGTTCCTGGCCCAGGTGCTGACCATGGCCCTGCTGGTCTCGCTCGCTGTCACTAAAGCCCTGCAGCTCTGTGGATATCTGTTTTCTGTCCACAGATATAAATTGTGTGTCCATGCAGGGCTCTAACTATAATATAATTAAGTACTGGAATAGACTTCCAAGGAAGGTTGTAGAATCCCCATCATTGGAGGATTTTAAGAACATATTAGACAAACACTTGTCAGAGTGGGTCTAGGTCTACTTGGTCCTGCCTCAGCACAGGTGGCTAGACTAGATGACTTCTCAAAGTCCCTTCCAGCCCTACATTTCTATCATTCTATAGTGGCTAATTCTTCACTTTGTTCTTTCCTGCCCCAGAAGCCTTTACTCTTACCTAGGCTCTGATTCTGCAAGGTGACTGGTGCAGGCAATACCTTGCATCTGCATGGAATCCCACTGAGTTCAGTGGGGCTCCATATGGGTCCACCCCCTGCACGATCAGGCTCCAAGTAATTTCTTTATCCTTTCAAGAAGGGCATCTACCTTTCTGTGTTTGCTGCACTTATTAGTCCACTGTGTCAAATGCCTTTTAGAAATTTCAGAAGAGTACTTCACCCCTCACTTTGCATGTCATCACCTCTAAAACATCAATCACATTTGTCACATTAGATGAATATTTTATGAAGCCAGTGGCCAATTTTAATCAGCTCATATTTCTTCAGAAATGTTATGATCTCATCTCATACTCTGTTATTCCTGACACTGAGATTGCATTTGATGATCTATAATTTTCTGGCTTCTCCTTAATTATTATTTTTGCTTCCTTCAAGTCCTTCTCCATTCATGCTGGAGTGATAAGATATCTGTTATTGGTCCAACAGACTCTTCAGTCATCCCTGTCGGGGTTTTATGGTGCAATCTCTCCAATCTTGGAGATTAATCTGACTTTAGTGATTTTAACTTGCACAAGTCTTGTTTTGTGGGATTGCTAATGGCCTTCATTTTCAATTTATAATACACCAGAAACTTTGTTTCCATTTGTTGTAACTAGCCTCCACACTCCCCTGTGAACAGTAAAGAGAAGAATTTGTGTAATTATTCAGCTGATAGAGAAAATTAATTGTATCTATTATCCCTTAGTGGTCCAGTGGTTTTCCTCATCAATCTCCTTCCCTGTTTATAGTCAAAGTGCCTTTCCATACTTTTATTCATATGATAGGTGATTTCTGTCTCCTTTTGTTAGTTCTAGTTTTCTTAATCAGTTTTATACCCTCACAGTTTTGTTTCATAAGCCTCTTTATCCCCTTTGCATTGTGTGTTCTTACACTCTGCATGTTATATGAACTATTTTTCCTCTCATAGCTTCCTTAATTTTATCCCCCATGTTTATATTTCATACCTCTGAGTGGTAGCTTATTTCTTTTCTCAGAGTAGGTTTTCTTTCAGAACTCTGAATGTATCTACCACATTAATACTAGATGTCATGCTTTCCATACACAAAGAAGAGCCATACATTTTCAGCCAAAATTTTTCATTTTAAAATTAAAAGATAACAAAACAAGAAAGAACAAAAATAAAGTCTCCCTGAGAGAGCCCTGTATGTACATCTCTGTAACAGCCTGCATTTTCACGGAATGCAAAGAAACTAAAAGTTTCAGTAAATAAAAAATAAATCATAACACAATGACACAGCCACACATCAAAGTCATGAAATTAAAATCCAGATCTGAACATTGTCAAAGTTTAGAGAGCTGGATCCAGTGCTGTGCTCAGGCCTCTCTTTCTGTTCATTGGCACAGCTGACTCTTTGTCAAAGATGTGGAGACCATAAATGTATGGTTTCATTCACCCAAATTGGGGGGAGAAGCTAAGTGGCTTCTACCACAGCCTGTAGAGGCTCCATGTCCTGGGGAGGGAAGATGTTTGTCTTTCTTCCCCATGCCACTCTTAATATTCACAGATATTCCTTGTGAAAGGCTCTCAGAATTTACAAAGGAGTCAAAGATCTAGAGCTCTGACCTTACTAATGAGAAATTCATACATTTCTATTTAGCCAGAGTCAAAACTGAGGAATTGTTAGACACAAAGTTCAGATCAGTGGAGTTGCATTCACAGTAGTTCTGAATTTGGCCCACAGAGTTCATTTACATAGAATTATTTAGAGAAGACTAAGCAAAATGCAGAATTCCGCTCAAAGGAAAACCAATTCTTTAATTCACCAGGACATACTGTAGACTACAAAGGCTTCTTAGCATTGCTATAACATTCTAAGGGGGGGGGGCATATTTATGACACCAAATTGACATACATTTGTTATTTTTAGTGCCCCTTTTAAAGGTCAAAGTCGTTCTGTTCATCTTCCACAGACCTTTAACTAGGATTCTGGTTGAGAACCCTGGCTGTCCAACAGACTTTTTTTTCTTTTTAACTGAATCTAGCCCTGTGTTTTTTTTCCTCTCATGCCCTTGTGACTTTTTTATTCTTCTTTTTAGAGAAAAGAAGGTATTGAAATGCAACCATAAAGGGGCAAATGTCAAGAGTCAGAATATCTGATGTGACAATTTTATTTAGCTACTGCTGTTATGGTCCTGGCTGCAAATGCTCTAAAATAATAGAAGCTAAGCTGCACATTGTAACTTTCATCCTCCTTATAGCTCCTTATTTGGGACCTAATCCTGCAATGTGCTGAGAGCACTCAACTCTGTCATCACTTGGAGCTGAGGACCCCCAGCAAGTTGCAGAATCAGGCCAAAAATCAGGAGTCCCCCACAATCTTGACATCTTCAAGGAATCTTCTAATTTTTTTTGTCCTGCTGGTCTGCTACCTTAGCTCTTGGGTGGACGGGATGGATTACTTTATCCTGAAATGCCTTCTCCAAGTTCCTTTGCCATATGTGACTCTGTCACGTAAGGGACTACTGGGAACTGAATCTGAGGAACCAGAAGCCAGAGCAAACGAAGGTTCAATAAGCCTGCCTCCCTAAGTCAAGAAAGCTCTATTGTTATTTCCCCCCTTTTCACAACAGTAATATGGGAAGGAAGAAGGAGAAAGAAAGCACAGAGAGGATGCAGGGTCTCCGTGCAGTCAGAGGGTGACATTTAGGGGGATGTCAGACTGCTGCAGAAATCAAGCCTTCACACTGCTCCTCCAGACCACCTACAACATTTCAGGAAGCTTTCTGGTTTCCATAGTATCAGTCTTACTTATGGGCCCCCATTTCTCATATATAGTGAGGCAACTTTGTACTATTCAACCAGTGGATCCTGGCATCAGAGGAGCTCTTCTGCTTAGGGTGATCCTTGGTTGGTGTAGAGACACTATAGCAACTCCTATTCTAATCACCATCCTGACTGCCTGTACGGGGGGCATAGCTAGGGAAAACAGGGTGTGACCACAACTCCCTCATGCCCCAGCAACCCCCAGTTACTATAACAGCATGTTGGCAGCAGTCACAAGTTAGAGCAGCCCCCAGGAGTGGCATTCAGATGGCCCAACATTTGGAGAAGCAGACTGCTTCCTGACCTGTGCTGCGCACTCTTAGGCCACAGCTAAGCATCTGAGCCAGGAACGTCATTGATTAAGATTCTGGAGATATATATAATGTAATTAATTATTTGCAAATTTTATTTGACTAGCTGTAGAGTAATATTGCTGATGAATAAATTATTCACAAATAATAAAATCCATTATTTGACTAGCTCTATAGATGGCTAAACAACGTTCCTCAAATAAATTATTCATGTTTTTCCCCTCGATCAGAAGTAACCTATATTGATAGAAAAGAAAAAAACAAGGTAGATAATGTGTAGCAGTCCTCCTTTAATACTCATTCCAGTCACTGACCACTTAAAGAAAGAATTTAAGAAATCCCAAGCTGTTTACTGTGTAAGATTTTTTTTAAAATGAGATTTTTGAGCTTATCTATTCGGGGTCTGATCCTGAGAAGTGCCACATATCCACAACATGATCATTGCTGGCGCTCAGTACCTCTCAGGACTAAGGTCTTTGGGCCCAATCATCCAAACACCTACTATTAATTCTTAGTCAAAAGGGAAGTCCCTCTGGAGTCAATGGAATAATTAATTACATGACTCATATGAACGGACTTTTGCAGGATTGGGCCCATCATGAAAAAATATCCAGATAGGTAATTATATATATTTGCCCATTTTAAAAAATCAAATATATCAGAGTTCAGTGCATCTAATTAATTTTTTAATATCAGAAAATGACTTGGTGTTGAATATTTAAAACAAAATGTGATTATTTTATTAACTCAGTTCTTAGCTGATACTGTCCCCAGAATACGGAATGGAGACTTAGGAAAAAATATAAAAGATAATTTATTTGCTTGTGATTTGTAAGTTAAAGAAGATTGTACCACCCCACGTGTTTTTAAATGAGCGGTAGCAGAGTGTATTTGAACTAAGAAGCATAATTTGAGTGTTCTTCCTTGGCAGAAAATCATTCCCTTCTCAACATGCTACTCTGGCAGCCTTTGCAGCTGTATATATTTCGGTAAGTAATCAACTCTGTTCATTATTCATTTGTACTAGAGAAAAGTCAGAATGTCATTTACCATCTAGCGTAAAGTGACGACTTAGATTGTTGCCTAACGCAGTAAGGAAATAAATAAGCTCTTATCATCTGAGCCTGACAGCAAAATGAAATTACAAATAGCTAAAATAAACTCAATATTACTATAAAAGATACAGTAGGGACACAGATGTTCCACACAGTTTGTTATCTAGCAACATTATCCTCTGTAGTGGAGTGTAACATTAAAACATATTTAATGCTTCATATTATTCACATACAAAATATGATATTTGTCTTATAAAGTGATATTTTAGTTTGCCATTCAAATAATGCTCAACATATCCTGCCTCTTTTCTTCCTCCCATCTTACTTCAAACACTGCATCCAAACTCTAGACTCTAAGGGACAAATTCTCCCTTGATATTGCTACACCCTCAAACTGGGGGTTGTGACTCCTCAGGGGGTCATGAGGTTATTACATGGGGGGTCGCGAGCTGTCAGCCTCCACCCCAACCCCTGCTTCACCTCCAACATTTATAATAGCATTACATATTTTTAAAAGTGTTTTTAATTTATAAGGAGGGTCACACTCAGAGGCTTGCTGTGTGAAAGGGGTCACCAGTACAAAAGTTTGAGAACCTCTGCTGTGGAGTTACAGCAGGAATGTGTTTGTTTGATGTGAATAGCTCCACTGATATTTATTAATAGGATTGACTGGCTAATTTATAGTTAATTGTGCCTTTGTTGAATGTTTAATTTTTAAAATCTAGGAGGAGCACAGGTCAGAGGGTAGGGACTAAGTAAGATTCAAAGAGCAAGTGTCTGTTTATGTGAACAACAAGAATATCTAGAGTTAATGCTAATAGAGGATTGAAAGCAATGTGAAACCTTATGTTTCTGGGCTTAAATCAATTACTGCAGACTGTCTTTTTGTTCTGTGTTTGTACAGTGCCTAGCACAATGGGGTCCTGCTTCATGACTGGGGCTTCTAAGCACTTCTGCAATGCAAATAAATAATAAATAACAACCACCATTACTGATTAAATTGAAACCTTCCTGGGGGTGGGGGTAGGGAATGATTACCCCACATCTGCCTACTGTGGGATCTCTTGCACCTTCCTCTAAAGCAGTGTTTCTCAACCTTTTTAGGTTAGTGATTCCTTATTCAAAGTCAAAACATTTCACCATCCCCTTACACTTACTATCCAAATAAGAGTAAAAAATATATTAAGGATAACCATGATACGTCTATGTAATTTAATTGTGTGCGTGGTTACATATTCAACAGACAATACTTGACCATGAAGGTTAAGGGAAGTGGAGGAGCAAGATTTTCTTTGCTTTAGATTATAACAACATTTTCAGCGCATCGTGATTGCTTTTTGTGACATACACCCAGGGGTCATGACCCACTGGCTGAGAAACACTGCTCTAAAGTATCTGGTACTAACTGCTCTCAGAAACACTGTATTAGATGGACGATGGGTCTCATCTGGTAGGTCAATTCCTATGTTCCAGAAGCACTAGCTCCTTAGCTAGTTATATTTGCAACACACCAAGCCTTACTCAGGTCTGAGTTGCACTGTCTTCAGTGAGAGTTTAGCTTGGATAAGGACTTCAGAAGTGGTCCCATTGTGACTAAAGATTTTTCTATAGCAATTGAATGGATTTTACCAAGAATTAAAAATAAAATCAACAAAATTGATGCAATAAGAATATACCAGGCATTCCTTTGTATTCAGTTGAAGAAACCATACATGAAATAAAGTCATGTCCTCTTAGGTCAATCTGAAATTTCATAAATCACTTTTTCTTTTCTTTTCTTTTCTTTTCTTTTCAAGATGTACTTCAATTCCACTTTAACCGACTCCTCCAAACTTCTGAAACCTCTTCTCGTCTTTGCATTTATCATCTGTGGAATTATATGTGGCCTGACTCGAATCACCCAGTACAAGAGCCATCCAGTTGATGTCTATTGTGGTTTTCTAATAGGAGGAGGAATTGCTCTCTATTTGGTAAATACAGTATGAATGTGTTCTAAGTTTTAGAAAAAAAAGTCATTCAGATTGCAGTGGGCTAACGAATTCTACATAAGTGTCATTTCTGGAGATAAACTGATAAAGGGGGAACAGGAAGCAGGTCTCTCCATTTAAAATGGATGCCTGTCCTAGGGATGACACCCCACCTGGGATGCCCTCATGCAGCAGGCTGCAGCACAACAGGTGTGCTAGCATCAGTTTCTCTTTTCTCCACCGATGAAAGGAACATAATTTTTCAGTGTCCAACACAAAGCTCCATTTCTAGGCATAATTTATTCACAAGCAGCAGTTTCCCCATAAGAAGGTACAATAAATTGCCAAGTTAGTAACAAATTAAGGGCAATGTAGTGCCCTTGTACATCATTGGAACATGGGGGGAGGTTGTGCAGAACTGTGCTGCCTGAGTAGGGATCCTCTGAGGCACTCCACATGTACAGTGTAGAAGCAGCTGGAAGGATTCAAGAAGGGCTTAGCTCTCCTTACATCTGTTGGTGAAAAGCATAACAAATATTCCTCCAGTGCGTGGTGTTGTGTGTGCTAGAAAGTGGGGCTCCGGACACATCCCCAGTCTAACTGGTTTACGTCATCTTAAGTCTGCAGAACACTGCCAGGCTAGCTACCCCCTAGCCTCACCAGTGCTCAAGGAATTCTAGTGACAGCATTTTGCCTGGGTCCTGTGTGAGTGAAGAGAAGATGTTTCCCTGCATCCAGTTATGAACCAAAATGAGTCAGAAATGCTTTTCAATATAATATTAAAATAGATGATGTTCAGTCACATCATGATAATCACATAACAGTACAGGCTGTACGCCAGGGGTTCTCAAACTGTGGGTTGTGACTCCTCAGGGGGTCATGAGGTTATTACATGGGGGGTCGCGAGCTGTCAGCCTCCACCCCAACCCCTGCTTCACCTCCAACATTTATAATAGCATTACATATTTTTAAAAGTGTTTTTAATTTATAAGGAGGGTCACACTCAGAGGCTTGCTGTGTGAAAGGGGTCACCAGTACAAAAGTTTGAGAACCTCTGCTGTATGCAATGCCCTCACCAGAGAATGATTTTAGAGGCAAAAGCTTTTAGAGTGGTAGAAGGAACACCAACATGAATACACTATTGAAATCACACTGTATATGAAAATGGTCAGTTCCTGTGTATTGCAATCTGATCCGGAATTGTAGTTTTTTTACTACTGAATGCCACCTAAAATGACAAGTGCATGTAAAGATTTACAAAATTCACAAAAAAATTGAGTTGTGCCTATGTTTGAAACACACACTCAAGCATGTTCTTGACTTAGCATGCCCATAGGCTGTTGCATGATGGCTTACTTCAGAGACCCGTGGCTCTAAATACCCTGCAGCCAGCAAATCTGCCCAGAAAAGTAAAAATCAATGGGGAGGGGGAGAAATTAATACTGTGTAATTACAAACAGATCTGGGAGTAGTGCAAAGAATTAACCTGAGTGATTAGCTCAAGCATTTGGACTGTTTATTAAATATTCTCTCTCACTAGAATTTCTTTAAATGATATTGTTTTACAACTGGCTCACTGAATGGAGTAAACATCATGAAGCTAAACCTTGCTGAAGTTCTGCATACCTTGGAAGCCAATTGTTTCAAAGCTGATAAATTGTTCTATCATGTAGATATTGTATTACATGGTCATTACGCACTAGAAAGGGCAGAACCACTGAGCAGAGAACTAATCAGGCTGGAACAAGATTCAATAAATCAGAGCAGACAGTTGTGTAGCTGTAAACATTACTTAAGCGAAGGCCAGGAATTGTGAAACCATTATTTTAAAAACAAAACACTCTCCCTTGTACTGTATCTGCTGCTTTGTAGGAGGGGGAACACAGGAGGGGGGAAATAATCCTCCGCTTTTCCCAGGTATTCTCTTAGACTACATGGGTATAACAAAGGATCACAATGGTACCACTTTATACATACCTGCATGTACAGAACTGAGGACAAAATTTGGAACAATGAATAAGATTTGTATTGGTGATAAGTAGTAATAGAAAGAAAACAAACTGAACAAATCCTGTCCATTTAGCTGTATTAATATTATGAGTTTTCTGTTTATTTAAAGCCATGAAAGTATAATTGAAGTGTCTGAAAATATTTGTTTTTCCATAATTGTCTAATGCTTCTATCCAAATGTCAGGGTCTGTACGCTGTGGGGAACTTCCTACCAAGTGAAGAGAATGTATTTCACCAGAATCTGCAAAGAGACCCATTAAGATCTCTGACAGACCTTAGTCAAGATGCCAACAGAATTTTACCAGGTAAAAATGGTGGCAATAGTGACGGGCGTTCCTCTCACCATTCTGAGAGTATTCTGAATCGAAACCATAGAGATTCTGGATCCCTGACTAACATCAAGAGAGCAAATGCTGATGTAGAGATTATAACTCCACGAAGCCCCATGGGAAAGGAAAACATGGTTACTTTCAGCAACACATTGCCAAGAGTCAACACGCCATCACTGGAAGATCCAGCTAGACGAAATGCAACAATTCATGCATCAATGGATTCTGCCCGTTCCAAGCAACTTCTTTCTCAATGGAAGAACAAGAGTGAAAGTCGAAAATTGTCTTTGCAAGTAATAGAGACTGAAACCGGCCATTCGCCACCAAGGGCTATTGAAATGAGATCAAGCTCTGAGCCATCCAGAGTGGGTGTTAATGGTGATCATCATGGCCCCAGCAATCAGTACCTGAAAATTCAGCCTGGCAGCATTCCGGGTTGTAATAACGCTAGTCTTTCTGGTGGGCCAAGAGTTTCTATTCAGTCACGTCCTGGTTCTTCACAGCTAGTCCATATTCCTGAAGAGACCCAGGAAAATATAAACACATCTCCCAAAAGTAGTTCGGCTAGGGCCAAATGGCTGAAAGCTGCAGAGAAAAGCGTTGTATGTAGAAGCAACAGTCAGCCAAGAATCATGCAAGTAATAGCCATGTCAAAGCAGCAAGGAGTGCTTCAGAGCAGTCCTAAGAATTCAGAGAGCAGCACAGTCACCTGTACTGGAGCTATCCGATATAAAACCTTGACAGATCATGAACCCAGTGGTATTGTAAGAGTTGAGGCCCATCCAGAAAATAACAGACCCATAATTCAGGTGCCATCAGAAGGTGAAGGGAGTGGATCTTGGAAATGGAAAGCTCCCGAGAAAGGTAGCCTTCGTCAAATTTATGAGCTAAATGATCTCAATAGAGACTCCGAGAGCTGTGAATCCTTGAAAGACAGTTATGGGTCTGGTGACAGGAAAAGAAGTAACATAGATAACAGTGAGCATCACCATCATGGGATTACCACTATAAGAGTCACACCAGTGGAGGGAAGTGAGATTGGCTCAGAAACTCTGTCCATCTCTTCGAGCCGTGACTCCACACTTCGAAGAAAAGGTAACATTATTTTAATCCCTGAAAGAGGGAGCAGCCCAGAGAACACCAGAAACATCTTCTATAAAGGAACATCCCCCACAAGAGCTTACAAAGAATGAAAGGAGAAATGTCACCTGATCCATATTACCAAGAATTAACACATTTTGATAAAGCTTGGGCTCTATTTCTTTTTGAGCGGATTCAGAAATATTCTTGATGTGCCAAATTTACTGACCATCAGCCTGACTATTGTTGGACATTGCTGATGTATGGTGTGCATGAGCTTGTGGGTTTCATGCGATTGGGGGTGGGGTGGGGGAAGCACAATGCAAGAACCTAATGTGAAGAGTTTTCTTACAACTTGTTTCACCAGACTAAAAACATTTCTCTGAGGGTGACGATATCAATCAAAATGATGGTCTTGAACACAGACACTTTATTTCCTGAATGTGCCAACTTTTTTATTTTATTTATATTTATGTCTGAGGACAAATGAATTTTTCACAGCAAAGGCTGTATCAGTGTTGTATATTCACCTTTGCAGATTTTGCACCAAAACTTTAATACAGGATGGTGCTGATTATAACTTTACATATTTTGAAAATTTACATACCCGTTAAATTCAGACACATGACATATTGATGTGCAGTTACTTTAAAAGTAATATTGCTAATACTATGACGATGCTGGCTGCATTCATGTAGAATAGGAAATATTTACAGCTTTGTTATAGTGGATTTGTCACATTAAAAGATTGCAAAGATTTTGTGTAGTTCTTTGAAATAATGTTTACTGCAACAAAAAATATGTGGGTGACGTTCCATTAGAGTGGAATAATTATCTAGTTTGAATAGTTTTGCTGCTGCTGCTCAACTTTTGTTTAAGTACAGGTGCTACTAATGAAGAGGCTTCTTCTTAGTGGGCTAACTTGTAGAACTGTTTTAAATATTGTTTTTAAAGGGATCTTTTAAAGTACATAAAATAATACAGATTTAGCATTTTTACAAGCGCTCATTTTGTCTCTCTGCAGACCTTATCTTTTTCTGTTAATTTTTAACTAGATAATGCTTGACACTGATAACTGCAAAGAAATTTGCTGTGAAAGAAGGTGAGCCATGAAAACTGAAATTGCTACTGCCTGATCAGTCTCTAGCTATTGATTAATAAGCCTTTTATCTCACACTTGGATATACTCGCTTCACTTGCTTAGCTTAGCACAAAATGACCATAAGCTTCACTCTAGTCATAGTGGATCCTTATTTATAATGCTCTGCTTTAAATTTGGAATGTCTTAGTATGCAGAATCACTACACGAGTGTTGCATAGTGCCTCCGGTGCTATTGGGGTCCCTGGGACAGACTCAATAAGAGCCTCCTTAAACATGACTTTTTTTCAGTTAGGAATCAAGTGGGTTGTGTCCTGCCACTGGAGAGAATATGGATGAACTCCTAATGGTGTGATCCTTCCTATAATGCTTTTATAATATGAGGAAATAACTTGCCTTCTTGGAATCTGTGTTGCCAGGAATTACTAAACTAGACTCTAAAGGGAACTAAAATGGCTTTGTCCTGGACATACAGGAGTACAGTCAAGATGCAAGGAATTTGGTGTAATTAGGCTGCAACTTCATTAATTTAACTCATCTGGGGACTACCAGGCAATACCTTGTACAGTTCAGGTCCTGATTTCTTTCTTAATTATTTCCACCTAGTGGATCAGTCCCCCAACTCTTGGGACCCCCCTGGGAGCCCTCATAGGAGGGCTAAAGGGCTGATATTAGGGGGTTGTCTTCCTGCTGAACCAGACGTTAGGAGCCCTGACCCCATTCCTCTCGAGCTGCTTTAGGGGAAGGCCCCCCTAAGTCAACTTCCAATTCTGGTTCATGAGGGAGCTGTGCCTCTATGGAATGAGTACCTGTACTGGACACCTTCCACCTACTAAACTGCAACAGCTTGAACCTACTCCACCAGGTCACTGAGCTGCTGTGGAGGAGGCAAAAAAACCCAATCTGGCAGTAAGGGAAAAAATCCTTCCTAGTCCCAAATAAGGTGCTTCGTGCAATGCTCACAGCTGACCAAACAATCCCAGGACCTACTTTAATCCCAGGGGCTGGAGGCATGGAAGGCGATTCTTGCCAGAGACCCAGGGCTTAGATACCTTCTCCCCACAGCCCTGCCCGCTCCAGTGTAAAGGGACCAATGATTGACCTGAGCCCTGCTGGCCAGCCCACCACCTCAGGTGATTCTTCCCTCACTCCCTGAAGGAAGGGAGCAAGGAGACCCTTAATGGAGCCAGTATCTGTTTTCCCCGCTAGTCTGAACAAAGATGCCCCTGCCCCACCCAAGGGTGAATTCTGCAGATTATGTTTAAGGAAATGTCCTGTGGTGTTGTAGCCTGCTACTAATGGTGAGTGTTACTACTGGGCACTATAGCTGGTGAACGTAACCACAGAAACTAGAGAATGGTGAGAAAAGAAAAGTAATTTTTAGAATATGTATTTTCAGATTATAATATTTACAAGGTTTGTTTTGTTTTTGTTTCTATATATATATAGAATATATATATATAAAATGGAGTCTTCAGTCCTTGGTATTTAATATCAAACCTTTTTTTACACATTTCCTAGGGATTGCAAACACATGAATTGTCTTGGATAAAAAATTGTTGGCTTTAGCTTAGTTTGGGTACACAATTGAGCAGGTAGAATTAGCTTTAATGGAATGGGTATGACACAGTCATTGCTGGCCTATAAATTCAAAAAGGGGGACATAAGTAGATGAACCTGAAAAAAGAAATAGAAAACTGCAACTGGAAATACTGGCAATAAACCAAGGATTATACAATATGCTCTCCGGCAATATAACTGTTTTGGAGATGACAGGGTTTCTGGTGGGAGTGGTTGCTCTTTATTCCTTGGTTTTAGTTGGGCCATTTATGGGCATCTAGCATATGTTGCTTTTACTACTCTGAAATTTGCTGCATTATTTCAAGTGCAGTGCGATATTTTTCCTATCAAGTTTTCCTATTTCATAACAAAAGATTTTAAAGCACTTGTGTAATCATTGAAATTGTGTTCTTTACATACTATTGATATATGGTATTCTTTTTTTACTCAAAGTGCCAAAGGCTACTCTTTTTAATAATGGCTTATCAAATTATATTACATTAGAAAACAAATGTAATAAGATATACATTAGAACTCAGACCTCTGCATGTATATCTGATAAGGAGCCTTTTGTAAAATTAGCCTGTGTTTACATTCCACTAATACCTTAATTTAAAATGGATGAAATAAATTGACAAGTGGCATCTTATTAGTGTTCTAATTTTTCTTACTTGCGAAAGGGGGAACCAATTTCTTTGTTAGGCTGTGCTTTACTGAGAAAAAAATACTGGAAATATAAAATTAAATATGTTTTTCAATGAAAATTCTATATATAAAATATTGTGTTTAATAAACTGTTATGCACTGTTTTCAAATGGAAAAATTTGTAAATTGCTAGAATGTATTTTGTTAAATAAGTACAGATCAATGCTACTGTGTGAGTTTATTGTGCTATCATAAAAATAAAGATTAAATTCCTCATTGAAATTCAGTCATTTCATCTGTATCACAATAGAAGTCAAGTTCCCATTTCCCCTCTCCTTCCCCGCTCCTGGCCCCCTTCTTTTTTTATCATTAATGTGTAGCTTAAGAAATGTAAAATCTGGCAGCTAATCCAGCTAATCCAGCCATTAGCCATGCCATCTAAGATATACAGGAAGGCATAAGGGACTTCTTAAGGACAGAAAGTCTTAGAGCTATGTGAAAAAATCCATGAAAATGTGAAGCCAGTGAATCTAGACATGAAGGGCCTGATCCTAAGCCTGTTAAAGTCAATGGAAAGATAGCCTTTGACGTCAATGTGCTTTTGATTGGACATGCCATTTCCACAAAAGGGGACAGTGCAGTTTTTCATTTGTTCTCACCAGTAAAAGGGCAAAGGGGTTTATCCGCTTCTTGTCATGCAATTTTAGAGGCTGAATTTTACCCACACAATCATGCTCAGAATGCAAAAATGGCGAGGAGAGGGGGTCAAGTGGGCATAGAAGGAAACTGAGAAATGTCATAAATTAATTGTTGTGGGACATAAGAAAATTAACTTCTTGTGGAGGGAGAAAGACAGGACTTAACATGTATGTACAATGGAAGGAAAAGAAAAATGGGGAGGGTAGAAGAAAAGCAGCGGATGAGAATTCCTCTTCTACCCACACCAGCAAAGTTAAGCATTTTCCTAGAGAAACATGTAACAAAGGCAGGGCAGAGACAAAATCAGCAGTTAGAAAGTGTGTGAATGATTGAGAGAGACAGAGATAGATTCATCAAGTAAATTAGAAAAGAGAAGTGTGGTGTAGAAAGAGATTATTGGGATGGGAAAGAAGGCAAAGACAGGAAATACAGTGAGAGAGAGAGAGAGAGAGAAAGAAAAACAGTCATGGCTGAAGAAAACTCAGGAGAAAATAGCCCATGTCCTATTCTAGGTAAGAAAAAATTGAATGAAACCAGGAAGGGAAAGAAAGGAAAATTCATTCATGAGATGAAGTCATTTTTATATTTCTATATATATACAGTAAACAAAGATGAGGGACAATGTTACCATTAAATAATAAAGTACATAGCATAGACTATGCAAGTGTGTTAGTGTTTTAAACTGCATGGACATGCTTTTAGGTTTTGTAGCCTTGGAAGGAATGGTGGCCCAGGTCTCTTACGCTGTGGTTATTGGGTATCAGATAAAGTTTTTAAGCCCTGACCCTAAGTGAATTCAGTTGAGTTCACATTATCATTCACTGTGCCTATCTCATGTATGTTACCACCAGGCCGAGCTGGGACATTACAGCTCTATGCAAGTGTGTATGTGTGGATGCCAAAGGCCAGGGAATTAAACAAAAGCAAAAGGCTGTGCAGGTGGTATTTGCAGGTGCTGCATCTTAAGGTGACTAGACCTCTGAGTACTATGAGACTGTTAATATGTAGCCAAGTACAGTGAACGAGATTCTCCACTGCCCGGCATCTCTTGTAGTCCTTAACAACAGCGCAAAGTGGATGTAATTCATAACTATTCTGATTCACCAGTGTTTTATGCCCACTTTGCACTGGTGTAAATAACTACATGAGGTGCAGGGCCATGGAGAATTGGGTCCAGTATGTCTTTCTCTACATTTCCAGTTTTACTGAGTCTACATACTTGGCTCAGAAGTCAATCTTTCATAAATTGTTCCTGTGTCTGGTTTTTAATACAGAAACCATTGATTGCCTCAAATTAAATATGCCAAGAGGTCTGTTCAAGGCATTTGCAGGCATGAGTGAATAAAGTGAATCTATTAAACATATTTTGTTCTGGATTTAAAGCAAGCCGCAGAGGTCCTGGAAGTGAGAAGTCAGATGAGGCCAGATTGTACTGTAATCACTTAACTATAAATCTAAAGACCTTTTATGGGACATAACTGCACATCTGATTTGGCAGGAATATTTTAAAGGCCTTTACAACCAAGGATTCATAAATAGCTTGAGGTTCTGAGTAAATTCAAGGTTGACAAAAATGTAGATAAAATATCTAACAAATCCTATAGCTCAGCATGAATCAGGCATCAAAACTCAAGCATTAACAAGTGGCTTAAAACCATACATAGAAAAGGAAAATATGACAGCTTTCCACCCCAACCCATAAGCGCATACACATGGGTACATTACCCACTATTGCCTTCAGTTCATGCTTTAAGGAGTGGAATCAAAATAACTAGTTTACATTTAGGGAAGTACTGTGTCTAACCTTCAGCTGTTCTATATAAACCTCCTTAGTCCAGTAGACCTTCACCTGTCCTATGGTAAATTCTTCAAGCGCTTTAGATGCTCAGTAACACATTCAGTTATGCCTCTCATAAAAGAAATCCATTCCTCCATCTGTGAGCCATGTTGTGAAAGCATGGGAGAACAGGAACCTTGCATACTTTGTGGTTTTAATAGAGCATTGATCTCCGGTGTGCTATAGGAAAAAGGAGGCCCTCAGATGCCAGGAATTGGGGAGAGAGAAGTAGTTTAGAACTCAACCAGATCGGCTGGGCCTCATGAATCTACAACAGTAAGATAAAAGGAGCAGCTTTGGAAAAACTCAGCTTGGACCTGGGGTGGGGATGTCAGGCAGTTGTATCACTGAATGTATGGAGTTAATGGGAGGTAAAAGATTGAGGACCTGATTCAAAGCCCATCAAAGTCAATGGAGAAGCTTCCACTGACTTCTCTGAGCCTGAATGTGGTGGAGTCCGAAGTAGGAATGATACCCAAGTATTTGAGCAGTAGGTGACGGTCTACAGTGGGAGATAAAGAGGAAATGGGACAGAAAGAACAAGTGGAAGTAATGGGGGAGGGAATACTTATACACATGGATCCAAACCTTGAAAATTATTCAAAGTCATTCTTACTTTGCTCCAATTGATTTACTTGTACCCACTTACTAGAGCTCGACGAATAAAACAAAACAGTTTTTTCTGCAATTATTTCCTTGAATTGAATAATTAACTCACTCCACCCATGTTCAAACCTCTTTTGTGTTCATTTTCTGAGGGCATATGAGACCTCACAGGAATTAAGTTCATGGCACTTGAGTACTGCAGAGAGTGAACTTTAAACTCATGCATGAGTATTCACACTGGATGTTTTATATTTTATATGGGATGAAATACTGATTGACACAGCAGAGGGACAAAATATCTGGGACCCATACCTGATCCCGGCAAATTACCCAACAATAAATAACCTTTGGAATCAGGACTGTGCACATAAATACAATTACTTTGTATCTGACAAGAAACAATTACATTTAAAATGTTCATACAGCCAATTAATCTTACAGTATCCTAACTTGTATAAAAATAATGCTTCTAATTAGGCCTGTGATATTCAGAAAGGAAAAAGTTTAACATTTCTCTAAGTGGGAGAGGGTTGGGCACAAAAGGTGGCGTAGGGCCAGCTCAGGATTGAGGTAATAGTTTTCTGTACTTCTGATTTCCAAGAAAAACCAAGGATTATCCACTGTCAACTAGTGCTACTGTCATCCAGCTGTTTCCAAATTGCATTACTGCTTCATGTGGTGGGCATGAATATTAAGAAGACTCTGAAACCTGTCAAATATCTGCCTTTTCTAAATACAACATAATTGAAAGCATCATTCTCATCACACCAAAGCATTCAGAGCTGAAATTAGGGTGTGTGTATTGTATCCAATAGGTGTTGGGTTTTTTTCCTGTTCTTGTAACTACTGAAGAGCATTTAGCTTGGTAATTATAAGATCTGATTTGCTTCATCACTCTTCAGGTGTTTAGAAATCTAAATCAATGATCATTGCAAAGAGGATAATGTTACACATTTGAGGGCAATAGCTTAATTTACTGTTTCTCTGGGGAGAAAACGACAGCACAATGAGTACTGGAAACAAATAGTTTTCTTTTTTCCTGTAGGACTTTTTTGTATTTTTTTCTCTTCTCCCCCTCCCCCTTGGCTTTCTCCTTAGCTACAGAAGATAGCAGCAATCTTTTGGACCTTAAAGATGATAATTTTACTGCAATAAGTAACAGCTCAACAATAGCTCATACTACACATTCATGTTAAACACTTGCTTCTCTAGCAGCACAAGTATATACAGAGCACAGCTGAAAAGACTTCTTGACAACATCCACTCTTAGCATGTGCTTTATCTGCCAATAATTGTTTGGTGCTTTCATTTGTAAAATAGTGGACCACATACCAGTATGGTTAGACAATGTTTTTGTAAAGATGTGAAGTATCCTAGAGTGGCAATAAGTCCAGGTACATATGAGCTTACAATACATTAGGGTTATTAAGATTGCAGTGGCATGTATAAAATGGAAAATTCCTCTACTTAAAATGGCAGGTTTTATAAGTTGTTTGAAAACCTGACACAATCTCCTCTAATGCAACAAAGACAGCCTATTTCCTACACTGGTATGTCACCCTCTAGCCCTTATATATTTGCAAAGCACTGTAACAACATTAACTAATTAATCGTTAAAAGTCACTATGCCCCGTGAGGCACGGGCATGCTGACACGCAAAGAAAAGTTATGTGTAGAGATCACTGAGTCATAGTAGACAAATATTTTATTAAGCAAGTAGAGCCATTTTTCCATCTAATAATGTAGTGAGGTAACATTTTGGGGATATCCAACCAGCTCTATTGCCGGTGAATATTACTATCTTTTTTCAATGAATACCAGCTATATTTGTCAAATAAATTATTCAACATGTATATTTTTCTGGTATTTCATCAGCCTGAGTTATGTGACTTGCCCACAATCACATACTGAGACACATTTGCAGAACTGGGACTAGAACTCAGGAGTTTCTGCATCTCAAGCCCGCATGGAATTCAAGCCTGGACCATGCTATCATTCCCAACTATGCTTTGCTCTGCAACATGCCAGCTGTGCTTTAAATATGCAGAGATGTTATCAGTGGCTGAAAGTTCTATTCCCTAGCACATCAATAAGAGTAGCTGGGACCTACTGAAGGCATCACTGGCTATTCTTGCTTGTATTTTTACTCATGAATGTTATCTAATAGATCAGGGGTGTCATTGAGGTCTAAAGATTTAATACTACTAACAGAAAACCAAATAAGATTCCAGGGGGAATTTAGAAAGGCAGGATGTAATTACTGCAAGATAATTTTGGCCCTGTCACCAAAATTAGTGCCCTTATGAAAATGGTCATGAATTTTCTATTTACCACCATTTATCAGAACCTTCTTTTTCTATACCTCATCTGAAAGGCAGTACCACCATATTTGGTTCTTTTCAGGGGAGCACTGATTCAGTGCTGACTATGGCCCGATCCTATGCCTGTTGAAGCCAATGGCAAACCTCCCTCAAGTGGGACTAAAATCAGGCCTTGTGGGAAAAGCACCACATATTGAATCACCCAGACCATTTTCCACAGCACTTAGTGATGTCCCCATCCAAATTGTAAACTGTCTTGATTCTGCTTACCTTATTAAGTGGGTAGAGCTCACAGTCCAAGTGGGGATGTCTGCATTAATTAAACACAGTATTTGTTACACTGTTGTTTAAAGGCAAATTTAACAGTTATCCTGAGTTATAAGGAAGTACAGTGCAAATATACATATAAAAACTCAAGTAGCTTTTCACTGTAAGCATCGATCTCATTTTGTTAATCTGTTAATCTCAAATCAAATTAATTAACACTCTTTCATAATTGGCACTTACATGTTTTAAATCTTCTACTGACTTATTTGTCCTAGTTTGTATTTCACTTATTAGATTAAAAGCAATTTCTCATCATCTGGGTCCAAGCCTTC
The DNA here is from genome assembly GCF_013100865.1 of Trachemys scripta elegans. Classification (NCBI taxonomy): domain Eukaryota; kingdom Metazoa; phylum Chordata; order Testudines; family Emydidae; genus Trachemys; species Trachemys scripta. The sequence continues at coordinate 71,882,758 of NC_048305.1, read as the reverse complement.
CACTGTCAAAGCTCTGAGGTTATATAAACAAGGCATATTGTTTATCTTAGTCTTGGATTCATGTGATTCCTTTTTTCCTTTGTTCATTCTTCAATCAGTGTTATGAGCATTGTCAGAGGAATTAAGAAAAATCTGAACATATTAATTATCTGTTCACGAGGCTTGTTAAATCTCAGGTATAAATTTACTAAAAGTTATCATTTTGTTTTTTGCTACAGGTGCTCAATCTTTTCTCTAGGAAAGCACTTAACTTTTCTCTTAGGTTCCTTTGAAAATCCTAGCTTTACATGTTTCTTTTCCTATTTATGTCATGAACAGTCTGTTTATTAAATCTTTTACTACCTGTGTATCAAAAAGACCAATAGAAACAAAGGGAATGATAATTTCCCATACACAGTGATGTTACAGGAGAAATGAGGGGCATTTTAAAAGTACTTATCCCCTTAGTATCTGCACATATTAGTCCTTTCAGCCAAGTGCTGTATTTTACTCAGTATATCAGCTGTCATATTAGGCTCACCAAACAGATTGTGGTGTTTTTACCTCTTAGTTTCTATAACAGGGTGGCTTGACAAGGGACTAGAAAGCATGGTGCTAAGCCAACCCTGCTTAATTTAGGGAAATCAGGTGACCTCCTGTTATGCTACACTATAGATCAGGAATAGGCAACCTATAACATGCGTGCCAAAGGCGGCACGTGAGCAGATTTTCAGTGGCACTCACGCTACCCGGGTCCTGGCCACCAGTCCGGGGGGGGCTCTGCATTTTAATTTAATTTTAAATGAAGCTTCTTAATCATTTTAAAAACCTTATTTACTTTACATACAACAATAGTTTAGTTATATATTATAGACTTATAAAAAGAGACCTTCTAAAAACGTTAAAATGTATTACTGGCACGCGAAACCTTACATTAGAGTGAATAAATGAAGACTCAGCACACCACTTCTGCAAGGTTGCCGATCTCTGCATTAGTATCTAGTATCTTGTTTTGAAATCCATTGCAGAAATGTCTGCACTAAGCTGATTTGTCAAACAAAGCCCTGCACCATATAAATAAGCTGAAAGATTGCACGGCATTGATATTAATAGAAAATATAAAAAATCATTATATAAGCAAATGCAGCAGAGTACTCTGTGCTGACTGAGGATACGGAAGGGATGCACAAGTAAAATAATATTTTAAAACCTATATTAAAGGGCTATTTTATATGTTGGTTCTTTGAAATCATTATTTTTAAAACAATTATTTAAAAATATTTTTTTAAAATCACTCTCTAATTATAGGATTATAACCCTTCAGACCATGTGATAGTGCTGATAAATGCAATTCAGGTTCTTGGAAAGTTCGTGTCTACTATTTGCATCTTGCCCACACCCTGAGGTGTGCTTAACTCAGAATAACTGTTTGGCTTTTTCTGTCTCACTGTTTAAATACAAACAAATTTTCTTTGATAACAGTCAGGCAATGATTGATGCCCTGATCTTACAAAGAAATCCATTAAGACTGATCCTTTCAGAATCCCATTGACCATGTTAGCAGATCCCATTGCATGATCAGGTATTAAAAAGTGGATTTGTTAGCAAGGATGGTGAGTGGCTGATGTTAGACAGTAATAGCAGAAGATTACTAAGCAAGTTATGAATATCTCAATGGTTTGCTGGTACAAACAGTAACCTGTTGCTAGAGTGATGGAGAAGAGATCTGTTGCCATGGAAACAAATATAGCATAATGGAGAAACCTGATAGATGTACAGCACCATTACTTCATTTTAGACAAACACAGCTCAGCAGCGTATTATACCTAGCACCCCTTGTTCAATGAGAATTTTGATTTTAAAATCTTAAACTGACATGTAACAGTTACTTATAATTTAAGGAAGTTGTACAAACTTCACATTAGGGATAACAAAATGTAATCTATTGAAAACTCAATATGAAATGAAATAACTAAGCTTTAAATAAACATTGAAGACAATTAAATCTTGTGTGTAAATTCTTTAAGTTTCCAGTGAAATAAAAATATGACTATAGGGCTTAATCCTGCAGTTCTTACACAGACAAAACTCATACTGAAGGTAATGGAGTTTTGCTTATGTAGGGACTGTGTGAAACACAGAATAATGCCCTAATTCCATAGTCCTAATGCAAGAAAATCTTCCATTGAGGTCAACAATATTTTTTCTTACATAAAAAACAGGCAGCTGAAGCCCCTATAGTCGTGATTCATCGCTGCACCAATGCTGAGCCCTGTGCAGGGCCCTAGAAGACAACAGTCCTCCTCAACCTCAAGGCTTTTAGGGCCCTGGTTTGACCCCTCTCACGGATTAGAGAATGGCAAACAGTCTGGTGCCCAAACACTGTAGACTCCATTTTTTCATCTTGAGTTGAGGAGTCTGTCTTGATTCAAGACAGCTGAACAAATTTAGTCACTAGTTTAATAATGTCAAACTTTAAGAAAACCATAACTGTGTGAAGTCAATGGGTGAGCTCGTTCTATTCTCATTAACATCTAATTGTACACTTTAAAAAAATTGTTCTTCTTTTCTCTATTTAAAAAGCTTTATTGGATTTTACAAAATGCAAAGATACAAAAACATAGCCAAAGTCACATAGGGAACCAAGAACTCTTGTTCCTTTGCAGCATTACCTATGGATTGGGAAATACATGGTGTCACTTTCTTATCAGAGGAGGAAAGGATTAAAAATGGCGGGATGCTTCCCCAATCAGGAAATGCCCCACACAAAAGCAGTGGGATTGTGAAGACTGTGTTTACAGGATTGCTTTTTTTTTATTTTTCCCCTCAAAAAACTAGGTGGGACTTGTTTTATCCTCCACAGAAGAGTCTGGGATTCCCGCAAACCCTAAACTTATGTATTGCCAGGGTTCAGCACAAGTCGGGGGTGGGGGAGGAGAATTACAGGGAAAAGAAGGGGGAAATTTCAGCAGAGACAACATGTCCCTTTTACATCTAGCTTGTCCTCTAAGCCTATATAGGCAAATACTGGCCCCATTCTTCAGGTATATACAGAAGGGTGCTGAGTGGCCTATATTTCTAGGGTCCCACCACCACCACCACCAGTGAAGTAGAAAGTTTCTTGTTTTCATTTTTTATGCTTTTATCTCCTGAGCCAAAGTTCTCTGGTTACCAATTGATTCCCACCACTGTACTTTCTGTTTCTATGGTAACTGTGCCAGTTGTCTGCTTAGCCATTTATAAAGCATCTTTTCCATTTTTAATCACTCTTCTGCACTAACAGGGAGGGAATGCCTGAAAGTCACATATGAATTCAAGGAGATAGGTATTTTATTTGCAAGTCTTGGTGCATTTGTAGACAAATACAGGAGGATAGAATGATAATTTTTGGAGACTCTTACTGGTATGAACCTCATGTAAAGCAAGAGTGAACTTGCATGCTAAAATGGATATGGGAAAGCACTTATCTTTTTGATCACCAGTAAAATATACATGGGGTCTTAATTAATAAAGAATTTATAAGCATTACTTTGCAGTAGTCAGGAACAAGACTGAGGTGGAAAAGAGTTGTTCCATTATCTCTGTCTCTCTCTCTCTCTTTCACACACACACACACACACACACACACACACACAATTTGACTCACAAATATCTCTCTCTCACACACACACACACACATAGTTTGACTCACAAATCTCATCTGTGCCTCACATAATCACTCATCTCTTGTGACTTACCTAAGACACTTTATTAATCCAATCTGCCTCCCATTAAAACAAACAATGGAAATAGTCACATTGACTTCAGTGGAAGGTGGATCATTCCCTAGTATTTTACATGAAAGAGTAAACAAATTATATTGGGCCAGATGTATTCCTGGGATACTCAATGGCCTATTGTATGTACAGTCCAGTTTTCACATCAAAGTAAACATAAATTTGGGATTTGGGGAAATATTTCAATGTACTGTGTGAGCATATCCTTTATGTAGCATGCCCTGATTTTTTTAAATATTCTTTTAAAACATTTTATAATGATTATCTCCTCCCATGCTAAGATTCAGGAGGGGCAGATCTACGAGTATCACCAAAATGTTTATGCACACTCCACCTTCTCAGACCTCCCGTTACTTACATGTGCCTGCATACTGCCTGTTATCGCTACAGTTTTCTGCTTTGCTGCTGCTGCTACTGGTAAATGCCCTCTTGTAGGACCTGGAGCAAAATGTGCCCACAAGTTCCCCCCAGAGGAGTGCATGAGAGTGATGTTATTATGATAGTGCATGAGGCAGGAAGTGCAACTGACTGTCAACAAACAGTGGAACTGATTATATTCAAAATGCTGTAAAATGAACACAGTAAACAACCTGAAAAATTGGGAGGACGGGGTTTCTAAGCCTTTTCAGTTTTAACAATCTTACTTATGAACTTGCTTCACTTTCCACATGTGATTACTGCCACTGAAATCAATAAACTACTCACACAAATAAAGTTAAAGCACATCCATAAGTCATTGAAGAGTCAGTGCCTTAAAGGCTTCTTGAAACACAAATAGCAAAATTTTCAGATGGAAATGTTATTTTCAAGTTGAAAGTGTCCCTTTAGGCAGAATTCCACAATAAAGTCGATGGGGAATTCAGCTTAAAAATTGATGGCCCTATATAGCCCTAAATTCTAAAGAAAGTTTGGAGTATTTACATTGAAAAGAAAGCTTGGGATAGACATACTGAATTGTGAATTTACCAGATTCTTGCTTCCTGAAAGGATCAAATATAATTAGTGATATAATCATTTACAAGTAGGAATATATCTGTTATATGAATAATTTCTAATGGAAGTATTTAGGTTATGTACATGACATTCACTATAATTCCTAAATAGGAATTAAATTACCAGCCATCTAATCAAGGATTAAGCTTCACTGAGTTTTACTAATTTCTGGAGGAATTTTAAATGCAGAGGGGACAGTGTGTTAGAAAATTATTCAGTTTTGTTCTCTTCAGTGAAACCAAAATGAGAGGTTTAATTTAAATTCACTCTGCATAGATTTCACTTGATGTTGCTTAATGGAATAGAATGCCAGCAGGTTACACATTAATGCTGTTTTACATTTAGAAGCATGAGCTGACCTTATCACTTTATATAAACTGCAGTAATTGTCTACTGCATTATTGGAAGGACCTTCCGTCTTCCCACTTTAGGAGGTACAGTTACATTAAGCTAATAATTCAGAAGTTCAGGTATTTAGTGTTTACATATTTCTGGTGTCAAAATACAGTACAGTTTCTGCAAGTAGATATCTTTGGATCTGAATCTCTCAGATCCATCATATGTAGAATAAATCAACAACCTTCAATCCATGCTTTTTTATCCAAGAGGTAAAATAAACTGACCTACATATATGCTTTTAAAATATGCAACTAATTCAAAAATCACTGTATATGTAACTGTCTTTCAAAGAAAAAGGCTATAATTTGTTTTTTACACAATTTCTCCTTGAGCATTCAATCAGCAGCATCCAATTACCAGTGGTGATCGTTGCTTTATATGAAATTAATTTCCCAGAGAGTGAATTAACCCTTCTGCTACCATATAAAGCTGCCATAGGTATGCTCAGATTTAGCCACAGCACTCCATTCTTTTTTAACATCTAAGCTTCTATAATGCATTTCTGGGGATACCCAGAGCTGTGAGCCATGGTGTTACCTCTCTGCCTCAGCAAGAGTGAGAGTTGATGGAGATTAGACTGTGTCAGGTCCCTGCCACACCAGTCTGTCTTCCTTACCAGCAAATTCATTGGGAGTCTGCCAGTCTCAACCTTGCCTAGCCAGTAACAGTGAGCAAACTCCAGACCCCAACCTCCTCTGAGATGTGTCTCTACCATGCACAGCACTTATCATTGTGCATTTACAGCAGATATTAAGTTTGCTTCTGTTTTAAAGAGTCACTGTTACAGCTTATTAATTGGGGTAAATACACCTTTCTAACACTGCACGGAGTTGGTTTATAGTAAAAATAAAAACACATTTATTAACAAAAGGACATGGGTTAAGTGATACCAAGTGGAAGGAATAAAGATACAAAGGTTTACAAACGAAACTGAAAATACACTTTTGTGGGCTAAGTCCTAACTTAACAGCCACAGTCTTTTTTCAAGGTAGTTTCCTCACCAATCTTCCTTTTCCAGCAGTAATAGCTGGCTATCTCTTAGCCAGGATCCCCACAGAATCCAAGACACTTTTCTGTATCTTCTCGGGTAAAAGATTACTTAGTCTTTCCGTGTGTTGTTAGATCTCAAAGTCTGCCTCTGTTTACAGAGCCAAATTGATTCCCTGAGGTTCAGTTTGCTGTCTCTTCCTGGTGGTTGACTCTATTTTGATTAATGTGTCCCCTGGTGTGCTCCTATGTGATACTTCCTGCTGCAATTTTAGAAAGTAAATGTGTTTTTCCTGCAATCTTTGATACAAATCAATAGCCTATTAAATTTGTCTGCACCTGATTTGAGGTGTTGGACTCTTTCCTTTGTCCAGAGAAAACCTGTTTATCAACTCCCCCTGATGTAGCTGGTTTAAACATCTTCTAGTCACAGACTTGAAGGCATAACAACAGTGAGTATCCATAATTCCACACACAGCATTGTCACATACATTTCACAATGATATTACTGATCAGTGAAGTATTAGTTTTTTCAAATGATACCTCAACAAGGCATCTTTTGTACAAATATCATTTGCAGTAATGTGCAGGGTATGAACACAGGGGTGCCTAGGGTCTCAGCTTGACTATTGCAATTCTCAATTTCTATTATGAAGTTAAATACCCTATAAAACCTCCAGTTTGTTTAGAACATGACAGCCCACATGCTCAGCAAGACAGGTCACTGGGAACACATCAACACAAACCACTGTTCTCTGCACTGGCTCTCCATTGAATATACAATCCAGTTCAAGGTCACTGTCCTGATTTTTAAACGTCTTCATGGAATTGGTCCTAGCTACCAATAAGATTTGGGGGAGATGAGGGTAGAAAATGTTAAATGAGAGACAGATCACCGCAGTTGTTTTTGAGCTCTTGGGAAGTGTGTGGAACAAACTTAAGTGATGGATGCCAATATAAGAATCTAAGATAGAAAGATTGCAACATACAGTACTTCTTTTAACATCAGCATCTGTATCAATTTGAAAAGATATGTAAGGCCTCTTGTGGCATAAAGATGCAGGACTCAGTTGTAATGAACAAAATTCTTTATTGACAACATTGGACATTGAAAAGGTATCCAGTTGTTCCTTGCTCTCAAACTCCCTAACAACTAGTGTCACCAAGCGGGTGCTTAAGGCTCTGATTCCTGATCTGAACTAAACTAACCTAACTTAACTAAACATCAATTCTCCAATGTTCATTTGGTATATTTTAAAAAAAGACTGATCTATGTAAAATTACTGGAAGTGGATAGTGCTGTTGCAGATAATATAAGTTCTGCTTCACTGACTGGATAAGCAATTGTGTCTTGGTGCTGCTTCTGCCAACAATATATGTCCATACAAGCAATCAAAACATGATATATCAAAATAGTACAACATACGTGTACATATAATGCATAGAAATATTTCTAAAAGTTTTTTAAAAAAACTTCCAAACAATTTTGACAGTTCCAGTGGAAGAGGCTGCTTGCTATGCAGTGATCAGGAGTGAAGCAGATGAATCTCCTACTGTTTTTCTATTTTCTCCTCCGTTATGAGCATAAATCAGTGAACTGGATCAGAGATTTTTATGGTGTGCCAATGGGTACAGAACAGTCATCTTGCTGGAACTGGCATAATTAAATTTATGCTAAACTACTGCAGGAATCAAAACATCTTTGTTTCATGCTAAGAAAGGCCCAATTTAAGTAGGCTATGTTCAAGTAGACAGCAGGAATTATTTGATATCTTCAATTTGTTTTTTATTTATATTTGAAGAAAAAAATTCTGCTAACTGTGTACTGCAATACTAAGTAACCATCTAAATCTATCACTGTTACCATCTCTCTGCCTGTCTCATTCCCACTGTTTGTTTGTTGTACCTGTTCGGTGCATTTTGTCTTAATTTAGGCATTGATTCTGCAAACCCTTATGCCCGCAAATAACTTTCTAGAACTTTGATTACAAGCTTTTTAGGACAGGATCTCCCTTTAAACAGTGTTTGTAAATTGCCTAGCACAATGGAGCTCTGGTCTGATTGGGGCCTCTAGGCACGATACAATACAAATAAATAATAATAGTTGTACAATATACTGTGCATTCCAACTGGCCCAAAAATGGATTAAAAACTGAAATTGAAACGTTTGCAGTTCCTACCTGTTTTCTGATTCGCTGTGCTTCACATTCTCTACCTGAACATCCTCCTAGAGGTATGTTCTTTGCATGGAGTTCACCGAAACAAACCCTGTTTTCTGTATCCAAGGCCTATCAGTGCCCTCTTTCAAAGTTGTTGGATTCTTCCATTCTATCCACACTATTATTTCTTCATGACTTACTACACAGAAGCAAGGAAACAATACAGTTATACAACCCCTTTGCCCTAGCCAAAGTTGTTTTTTCTTTGAAATTTCCAAGACAGCACTTAATAGATATTGAATTGTGCCATTATTGTCTTAATTCAGATTGCCTGCGTTTGTTTTCTACAAACAGAGACTCAGTAATGAATAGCTGATACTGTTTGGAGCTGGAAAGCAGATGCATAATCACTTACATTAACCTTTGGAATATTTGGACTCAGCCGGGAATCACAATTTACTCCTTGCTCTGGGGAAAAGTAATCTGCCAGCCCTATACCTAGCACAGATTGTTTCCCACTCCACACCAGCTCAGCTGGTAAATAGGTGAAGTCAAGACTCCACCATTCTTTGCCCATGCTTCCCCATTCCCCAGCTCCTGGTGGAGGATCTGCAGCTGCTCTTGCACTCATTTTCATACTGATCAACAATGTGATTAGCTCATGTAGGATATTATGATAGCAACTCATGCCCTCTTAATCCCCTGCATAGACAGAGTATGAGTGACAATCTTGCCGATAATGAGTTGTACCCATTTCACAGCTGAGTTGCCAACTGTCAAACCAACCTCCTGAACTTTAAAGTGTCAGAGTGACAGTGATGATTTCTCCCATACTCTTGAGCATTCTTCTCACTTTCACCTGCTTGGTGGCTAAAGCATGACACTTGATCTCTCTTATGTATACATACCACTTTATCATATGCAGGGCCGGCTCCAGGCACCAGCCGAGCAAGCTGGTGCTTGGGGTGACAGATTCTACGGGGCAGCATTCCGCCCAATCCTAGGGCGGCAAAGCTGCTTTTTTTTTTTTCTTCTTCTTCTTTTTTGTTTGTTTGCCGATTCGGCCGCCCTGTAGGGGGCGGCAGTGTGGAGGAAGGGAGCACCCTGCTGGGAGCGGGCTGCGTGCTCCATCTGCCCCAGCTGGTGCTAGGTCTGTAGCAAGCCCGGCAGGGCCGCCCACATCCTTCCCTCCCCGCCGACCGGAGTGGCACAGAGCCCCGCTGAAGCCCTGGCCGCCTCCCTTCTCTCTCTCTCCCCCCACTCCCTCCTCCTCCCCCCCCCCACTAGCCAGGGCACGTCTGCATCGCAGGGAGTCCCCCTGCACCCTGGCTCCGGCCGCGCCGTAGGTTTTTTCTTTTTTCTTTTTTTGCTTTGCCGTTCTGACCACCCTCCCCCTTTTTTTTTTTGCTTGGGGCGGCAAAAAACCCAGAGCCGGCCCTGATCATATGACCTATTGTTTCTCTTTTTATAACCTTATTAGAACCTATACTCTTTTCTGGCTAATCTAATTTTCTTTAACAACCTCTTTCCTGCAGATGCTGCCGTAAATCTTCCTGCTTTTTCTACTACTCCTCTCACTTCAATTTTTGTCCTTTTTCTCTCACTTTCTTCTCCTTCTCAGTTAGAATAATTCAATCTGTGCTCATTTTTCATGTCTTTTTTATCTAAATATTTGTCAGCAGCATCTGCTCCAGATGCCTTACTAGAAAGTTGTTACAATTAAGTTCTTGACTTGTTATTTGAAAATATCATCTGTATATGTGGGATCCAGGGAGCTGGGCTCTGTAAAATGCTGAGATTTGTTACTTTTGGTTTCATCCAAGAATCAGAAAGTGCTTTATGAACATGAATTAAGCCTCACAACACCACTTGGATGGAGGTAAATATTATTTTACCTATTTTGTGGCTGTGGAAACTTGAGCAAAGAGAGATAAATTGATTTGTCTAAGCCATCAGTGATAGACCCCCATTACTAAAATAAACCAATAACAATCACTCACCTTGGAAACTGAAGGAAGGAAAAAAACATAACTTTGGGGAGTTTTTATGCTCTCTTTGTAACTGATGTTTGGTTCTTATACACCAAGGTGATTGGCAGACCATAAGGGAGTATGCCTCATGGCTTCCTGATCTAACCACTACACAAACTTCCCTCTATTCTGCTCACTTTCCTCTAAACCCATTTAGCAAAGCTGAAACCCAGTATGCTTGAGTTCTGTAGATCAACAGCCAGAGTGTAGCTGTTTTTCAGAAGCTTATACTGTATCAAACATGGCAGAACCCCAACAAGTCCTTTTGCCCTCTTCCCTCATTTCCCACAAAACCCCTCAATAGGCCCTGCTTGTATTTTCATGCCTTCCCTTTTATTTTGTTTTTATCTACTTTAGATTGTAAAATACTCAGGGCAGGGGCCAGTCTTCTTGTGTGTTTGTGATTTGCAGAAGGAAGAAGCTAGTGATTGCTCAGTAGATAAATAACAATATGGCTTTGATTCATGTGTCTACAACTTATCATAGAGGCTAATATATAGCCAGGCATTTTAAAAAGGAACTAGATCATTCATTCCCACCTACTCCAACGGAAAAACTCTCTTACACCAGGCTTAAGACAGCAGGTTAGCTCTGGTTGAAGTCACTCAGCTAGGCCTGACTTGCTGTGCTGACAGAGCTCCAATTTGCTCTGCTCCCAAGATATGGCAACTCTGAAACTGGCTGTGGCTACCACCACTTCTGGATTCCTCTCAGTATCTCAGCAGTAGCATCCTACTGACCAATCCATATCAATGTCCTGCAGACATAACCATTGTATCCTCTTGGGTCTCTCTAAGGTTGATCACACTAGGCCCAGACCATCTTCATTCCCCAATATGAAATAAAATGAGCAAATCAGATGAGTTCTTTAGCCAAGATTTTTAGAAATCCTGAAAATGGGGCATCTCACAACATAAGTGAGTGATCCCCCCAGTACGAAGGAAAAGCTAGCAATTCTCCTAGGATTTCCCTGGAAGCAAGGAAAATGAGAGCTCCTTTCTCCCATTTGCAAAAACTCTTGCTTTCAGGATTGCCTGAAAATAGAATCATCTGCTTGTAAGCAAGGAGCATTTTGGCCAACACTAGATCTTCAGTTCAGGCTCGAAGAGCTTTTTAATTCCGCATCCCTAATTGTGACAGTTATTGCAGATAAAAAGATATAACAACCCCCCTACACGCATTCAAGGATACTACACACATATATAATGTGACAGAGCACAAGGAGAAAGAAATACTTGACAAATACTACATGCAGAAGCCTTCATAAGAAGATAAATAATTATTCATCTGCCTCTAAAATCTGGCAAATCATCTTTTCTATGCAATTTGGTGGAAAGATGTTATCATACCTTTGATCCATTAAAGGACAAATGCTAACCTAAATCCAAACCACCCTGAATAAATATTGAAGGCTGTAACAACAGAGGTTTACATCTTTCCAATCCTCAGTGGCATCGTTGCATTGAACTGTGCTCATGCCAACAGACTATTGTCTTTTTTCTTTCCCCCACTTCATTTCCACTAAATTTAATCCAGTTTCTCCAGTATTGCTTTTATCAATGAGTCTGGCTGTTCTTTCCGCTGTAAGACAGTGTTTAATATACCACAATTAATTTTGTAATCCATAGATGAAAAATTAAACTTCTCTTATCAGTTACTAAACTTCTTCTTTAGCTAGAGCCTTTGTGCCAGCTTCAAATAGGCTTGTACACAAGTAGATAACAACTATGAGAAAGGGAAGAGAGGGCTGCTGCAGCCTCTTATTATAATCCTATTGTGTAATGACTGCTGGAGATTCCTAGCTCTGAATTTCAGCTAGTCTGGCTCCTTGTAGGTACTGCAGACATTCACAAGTGAGGTACTCAGATGGCCATACAAATTATGTCATTAAATGGAGAATAGAAATGGGAACAGATCATTTTCACAGCAGCTTTACTTCAGCTCCCCTGAAGATGCTTGGGGAGGTGAGGCAGGAATAGTGGAGAAGATGAAAAGAGAAACATTTTTCTTTCTCTGTGAGAGCATTTATCTTTAGAATCCCTGTGCTGCAGACAAATTGGGGTCTGCTAGATATCTATTGCTACACTACCCGGGCCCTGAGAAATCTGAATGGCAAATGCATAGTGGGAGGAAGTGTAATTATTTGTTAAGAACCTGGGGTTTAATTCTAACATAAAATACTTGGATGCACAATCTGCACCTGGAAAAATCTTCTGCGCTGGCCATGAAAATTAATTTTTAAAAATAATAGTAAAGATTTTTAACATGTCAAAAATTCTTATTCTTGAAGTATTCACACATCTGTGAAATAATTTAGCTATTCTTTCCTTTGCCCCATAAATCACACTTTAAAAAAAATTATGATCATTAAAATATCCACAAAGAGCCCTTCATGCCAGATCTCTTAAGAGAGAAATGTTACCAAAAATAATTATTACTAAGAAATTGAACAGAAAACTAGCAACAGGACATAGGGACTGATCCAAAGCCTACTGAAATCAATGAAAGAAGAATCAAGTCTAAAGGAAGAAAGATGTTCCAGAGTCTCTGTTTCATATTGTAGCCTGTGTTCTATATTATCAAGCTACTAGGTCTGGACTAAAATAATGTATTATTTGTTAACAGCAAAAGTGCTTCAAAGATGTAGCGCATCAGGTATTGTAACTTAAGATAGATTTTGTTATTCCTTACTGTAGCTTTCAGCAAGAATATTTTGACATCACTATTGAATCTCCAGCTGTAGCTGTTTACATTAATGCTATATGGGCGGTACCAATAATAGACCAGTAGAAGTGGTTGGAAATTTTTCGACAAATATTTTTGTCAGAAAATACTGATTCATCAAAATCAAATCCTTTTACAGAAATATATTGGTTTTGATGCAAGAGCACTCCAGCCTAGAATAACCACATTCGATCAGGGCTTGAAACTGTCTTCTACTCCCAGGAGAGTGCCCTAACCACCCAGCTATAGAATCAGTGTGTCTCTCTCCGGCGTAATGAATACAAACAATTTTGGAAGGTCTAAGTTTTCGTTCTGATATGGAATGTCAAAAGCTTGACTTTTTTGTAGAACAGAATTCTTGTGTTCTGGCCAGACACAATACTAATAAGACACTAATAAGACACCACAGCTTTTTGAGAAAAGCTAACGTCAATGCTATTTTTGTATTATATAGATTGCCATGCAAATACTAGCAGATGAATTTCACAAGATGTCATTTCCAAGATAGGACTTAGATCTTTTAAATGTACAAAATGGAGAAAGTGTGAGGAAAATATTTTAGTGCCAAATTCAGTTCTCACACATCAAGTCAATGGAGTTACAACTGATTTATTCTGGTCGTAATGAGAACAGATTCTTGCCCTTCAATGTGTGAGAATTTAGTTGCTGGAATATTGGCCTACTGGTTGGAAATCTTTAAGTTCTGGGTCCAAATATCTTGGCAAGTGATCTGTGAATATGTAAGTAAAGAAAACTGCAAGTCTGCTTCCATTTTTCACTCATTCACTCATTCATTAATGGGATACTAGGACCAAATCTTCAGATCAGCACCCAGCCTCAGTAACTGCACTGGGCAGTGACCTCATGCTCATGAGAAACAGAGGAAGTAATCCTCTCCATCAGACTGTGAAGCTGCGGTGGAAATACTCAATGGGGTTTGTATCTGTCCAATAACTAAATTATTGCTCCATAGTTCCAATGGAGAAGCAGGATGTGAAAAATGGGAACAGTCACATTGAATGAATTTCCAAGGTCATCTCATCTTGTCCATCAGAACTGAACAGGGGCAGTAGAACACTAGTGCTCAGTGGTGTTCCTAACCCACAGACTAAACAGGATGTAGCTTTTAGTTAAAGTTCCTACATCATTTTCCTTTTCATGTACAACTGCAAAAGGTCCTATCTATATTAAAATTTTAACCAAGGGGCTGATGCTCCAAATATTAATGCACAAGCTTAATTTTATTGAAGTCCACAAGACTAGTTACTTGTAAGTGTTCACACACAACAGGATTAAAATTTGGTTAGGAACTGTGGTTAGGTAATCACATTTTGTTTCAGTCAGAGGCCTTGTATGATCAGTATTTTGCTGTTTTCTTCCTGTAACTGTTTATGGTTTTGTATACTTTGCAGTGCAGACAGGAATCTTGACCATATTTGTGTAATCAATTTGGCCAATACTCCTTCCTCACAGTTCTCTGTGGAGTAGGACACCTCCTATTGCATTACTTCCCCAGCTGCTGGTGAAAGTATGTGCATGTCCTCCAGGCACTCCATTCCCTGCTGAGGCACTATAGGATAGCTGTCAACATTTTCCCAGAAGGCAGGATAGGTTTTGATACACAAACAGCTGTAATGGCAGATAAGATTTGGCATGGACAAAAACTGAACCACACTATTTGTGACTAGCTAAAGGGACCACGTCTCTAACCAGGTACAAAGTCATGGTGAAAAACTAATGTGGACTGGGCCAAAGAATGTTATAGGTAAAAATTTAAACATGCAAAATTTAGGAAATTCTCAGAGAAAGGTGCTAAGATTATTATTTCATACTGACTGAGCATATATACATTCAGTACGAGAAAACAAACTTAAAAATGAAGCTCAAGCACAGCCCACTAAACTGCCTGCACATACACATTTTACATCTTCTACAATTTCAGGTTAAGATTAGCTTTTGTATTTTACTGAAAAGCAGAATTACTCATTGACAAAAGATAATTTCATTTAGAAAACTTCTTAACAAACATACAGGTTCATTATCTACAATGACAGAGACGAAGTCAAAGCTTTTGAAAACATAATTGTCTTTCATTCCTTCTCTATAACTTTAACGCAAACGTTAACCTAGACTAGCAGCCAATGTAGCATTTGTTCTAAAATTGCTATTTCACTTTGGCAGACTAATACAGATATAAAAAAATAAAATGTCTACAGAGACGGGCCCCTAATCACTCTAGCAAGAGACGCATAAAGCTATAGTCAATATCAAAATTATAAATGTGAGTAGAAAATGAATTGAAACTCTTTACTGAGCTTGTCTGAAATACAAGCTCCTTAAATTTGCTTCCTACTGCATTTTGGAAAGAAATGCCATTTGAGTAATCCAGTAAATTCTACTAAACCACTGTGGGCTGAAATGCATCCTTAATTACACCTAAACAACCCCCAAAAAGTCCAGGGGTTTTTCACAGGTATATAAAGGCACATTTTGGCCTTCTCTATGTTATTGTGAAAAAGAGACAAAATTGATTTGACCAGAGCACACTCTCAGGATTTGCAGAGGACTTGAATTACTTCTTTACAGGGAAGCAATTTCGAGAGTGTTTCATAACCACAGTTTTAAAGCTCATTCCTGGGAAACATTTTCTGTGAAGATTTCCATCTACGCCAAAAGCTTTGAAGGATAATATGGCCACCCAAGAATGCTAAAATGGAGTTTTCTTGTGGATGAACAGGCTTCCTTTTACTCCAGGAGCAGCTAGCAGATCTTTTACCGTCTCATTCCAGAGGGTCACATTCTGAAAGAGATCTGGCATCTGGCAGTCTGCCCTTGAGTTCGTGATTCAGTGCAAGGATATTATTACAGCAATTGCACTATTATGAACTCAAAAGCTTTGGAGTGCTAGTACCTCTGTAAACAAAAACAAACCCCAGCCCAACTAACCAAACACGTGGTGTTTGATGTTTTCATTACCTGAAATTCATTCCAGTGCAGGGAGCCCAAAGAAGCTCCATTGCACCACTTAACACAGTTTTTAAGTGGTGCACAGGGCTTTGAACTGATCCCCAGTTAAAAGCCCTATGCACTCACCCCACTGGGGTGAGTTTCACTTTAAAGTAGCCACAGATATAATGCAAAAATGATTTCCTGTTATCAGTAATCTCTTCTATACTTTCAGTGATCACATACAATAGCTATTCCACTGTCTTCACTCATGTGATAATTCCACCCTCTTCTTAAAGTCTTTATGAAACGCTTAAAGGTGGAAAATTATTCAGCAGACTTTTCTCTACTAGTATAGACTTATATACTATTTAAGAGATGTAATATATATATATGTATATATTCTGCATATTTCTGATCAGTTAACACTAATGTTATAAAACAGCCAAATAATTATTTTGAGTCATAAAAATGATTTCAGGGCTATATTGCTTACAGAGACAAAATGTCAAGACTCCATACTTAGCACACACACCCCACCCGACATTTGCTGATAGTAGGAGTGACCACAGGTCTATTGTGCTAAATATCTTCCTCTGGGTGGCTACCAGGGCTGGCTCCAGGCACCAGCCTGGCAAGCAAGTGCTTGGGGCGGCCTCTCCGGAGAGGGGCGGCATGTCCAGGTATTCGGTGGCAATTCGGCGGACGGTCCCTCACTCCCGCTGGGAGCAAAGGACCTCCCGCCGAATTGCCGCCGCAGATCGCGATCGCGGCTTTTTTTTTTTTTTGGCTGCTTGGGGCGGCCAAAACCCTGGAGCCGGCCCTGGTGGCTACTGCCTGCCTCCAAGAGGCTCTTTGGGAGGCCACCAGTAAATACTAATGTCCCAGACTTCTGGAGGAAGCATGGTATATAGATCTGGATGGTAATTGGATTTTCTGTTTCACAGGAACTTCCACAGTTTTGAATTCTTTTCCATCCCCAAATAAAGTTATGGGGAAAAATTGCCTTGGGTTGAGCTAAACAAAAAATCAAACCATTTCATTCCAGAAATGCTGAAATTGAACATTTCAATTTTATCAAAATATTTTTTCTTTATCCCCCCCCCCCAAATGAAATTACATCAAAACAGACATATGTCAGCAAAATGTTTTGCTTTCAATTCACACAGCTCCCTTGAAGTCAGCAGATGGCACAACCCTCATCAAAGACAAGGAGGGAATCATACAGAGATGGGCCGAACGCTTCAATAGTCTACTCATGGACCATCCACAGTCGATCAGCATGCCCTTGCTCATTTACCCGAGAACCCCATCAAAGAACATCCCGACCTCCCTCTATCAGTTGAGGAAGTTGTGAAAGCCATAAAACAACTGAACTCTAGCAAAGCCTCTGGAAAGGAGAACTGTATAAAGTAGCAGGCCCCAGGGCCATCAAGGTGTTTCACGAAATCTTGAGTAGTATTTGGGAGGAAGAAGAAATGCCACAAGACTTCAAAGATTCTATTATTATATCAATGTTCAAAAACAAAGGCAGCAAAGCTGACTGCGGAAACTACAGAGGCATTGCTGTCCTCTGTGCAGCAGGGAAAACACTAGCTCGCATTCTATTGAACAGATTCATTGTGAACATATCTAAGGAGAATCTGCCAGAAGCGCAGTGTGGTTTCAGACCAAGTTGTAGTACTATGGACATGATCTAGGTCGTAAGGCAGGTCCAGGAAAAATGTTTATAGCAGAACATGGACCTGCGTGCAGTTTTTATCAATTTGACCAAAGCTTTTGATGCGGTCAACGAAGAGTGTCTGTGGGCAATTCTGCATAATCTGGGCTGCCCAAGAAGGTTAATACAAATCATCAGTCTGTTCCATGACTACATGACAGCACAAGTGCTCGCCAGTGATGACTTTTCTGATGCGTTTGAAATCTCAAATGGAGTGAAGCGAGGCTGCGTATTTGCTCCAGTGCTGTTCAACTTGTTCTTTGCCTGTGTCCTCAGCCATGCCACAAAGGACTTGGATCAGGGGCTATACATCCGCTACTGACTCAGTGGCTCCCTCTTTGATCTTCGAAGACTCAATGCTAAGACCAAGACACTGGAAAGACTTCTCAGCGAGGCACGTTTTGCAGATGACTGCACCTTGATAGCCCACAGACCTTCAGGTCATCATTGATAGATTTTCTGAAGCATCCCAGCTCTTTGGCCTCACCATCAGTCCTGGGAAGATAGAGGTCTTGTTCCAACCAGCTGTGGTGTTTAGATGCTGCATGTGATTATTAGAACTGGGAGCACTAGCTGTTGGGAATCTGAAAGGACAGGAAACAGGAAGGAGAGGGGAGGAATTGAGGAGGCTGGGTGAGAGTTACAGAGTGTGCAGTTACAGCTTGGTAAAGAGATTTCCATTGTAAATAAAGTTCTGCTGAAGTTTGTTAATACTTTGCCTGGGTGATACAACATTTTGGCAACGAGGAAGGATCTTCTGCCTCTGAACCCACCTGCCCGCTTTCTGCAAAGCCCAGGTGAGCCTCCAATTGCTTTTACTGTCTGGATCCATATGTTTGAGACTTATCTGCTTGCAATCAGTGCTACAGAAATTTCTGAAGTAAAGCATGCTCTGCTAATCCACTGCCTTGGAGCAGAAGGGCAGTGTATATTTTACACTTTTCCCCTTGCAGATGATAAATATGAGACTGCACTCACTGCAATAAAGAACTTTTTTGTGCCAAAAGTGAATGTAGTAGCTAATCACTACAGATTTCGCCAGCATCAGCAGAAACCAGGGGAGACTATAATGCAGTATATTGCTTCCCTGAGGAGTCTGATTGTAACTTGTGACTTTGGGAATATGGCAGATGAGATGATTAGAGACCAGCTCATTAAGAAAACAACCATGCTTTGTGTAAGAGAACGCTTACTTCTAGAACCACAACTTACACTAGAAAAATCAATAACCATTGCTACTCAGATTGAGTCAGCTACAGCTGAAGCCAAAATAATGAGCAAGGGTACAGGAGGCCCAGTCCAGGCTGTGTTTCCTTTGCAGAAAAGTTCACTATCACTGCAGACAAACAATTGCAAAAGGAAAACTAATGAAAAGCCACTGAATCAGCAAATGCAAAATACAGTAAAAGCATGCTTTTGCTGTGGATCCCCACAACATCTTGCAAGCTACACGGGATGTCCAGCAAAAGTAGTTCAGTGCAATCATTGCAAAAAGACTGGGCATTTTGCTAAAGTATGTCGCAGTAGCCAGTTCAATCAACAGGTCCATGCAGTTACAATACCAGATGTTACTGTGCTGAGTGTGGACAAAATCACTACTGCACATATTCCAGAACAGATAAAGTGCACTGTAAATGTTTCTGCAATACCCTCAGGCAAATCACACTCTATTCAGCTAATGTTGGACACTGGCTCAGCAGTATCTATACTACCTGATTCCATCTATTTGCGTTACTTTAAAAATGTGCCTCCTACTGAACCCAAACTTCACTTGGTGTGCTATTTGAAAAACCATATTCCAGGACATGGCTGCCTGCCAGCAATAGTTACTTTTGGTGATTGCTTTTGGTGAAGTTCTACATTGTCCACAAAGGCACTGCTATCCTTGGCAGAGACTTATTAGCTGCTTTAAATCTCAAGGTAGTTAACGGACGAATTGATCTTCCTCAGCAAAGTACTCTTACGGTACACACACCAGGTTCAGCTGGGACCCAACTCCAGGTTGAGGAGAAACTCGGCAGTGCTTATGGGTTTCTGCATAAAGTTAAAATGCGGAATAATGTGATGCCTGTACGACAGAAATTACAGCGCTTACCATTTTCAGTCAGGGAAGCTGTTTCAGAGGAACTTAGAAAACTTTTTCAAAAGGACATTATTGAAGAGATTAACTCCTCGGAATGGGTTTCACCTATAGTAGTGACGCAGAAGAAGGGTGGAGACATTCGCCTTTGTGTGGACTTAAGGGAGCCAAATAAAGCTATTGTGATTGACAGCCATCCTCTTCCTCACATAGAAGAAGTATTTGCAGAACTCTGTGGAGCAAAGATGTTTTCTACTCTTGATTTGCAGAGCGCATACCACCAGGTTATGTTGCATGAAGATAGCAGAGACCTCACAGCATTTATTACACGAGGGACTATTTCGTTTTAAACGTGTTCCATATGGTCTCGCATCAGCCCCAAGTGCCTTCCAAAAAATGATGTCATTGATTCTGAAGAATCAACGTGGAGTTCAGTGCTATTTGGATGATATTTTTGTGTTTGGAAATACTACTGAGGAGCATGACAATAACCTGCAGTCTGTACTAAACTGCATCAGCAAAGCAGGCCTCAAGCTCAATAGGTCCAAATGCAAATTTAGACAAACTGAACTCTCCTTTCTGGGGCATACAATTTCACAGGCTGGACTAAAACCTGATCCAGATCATATTCTGGCAATTTCAAATGCTCCTCCTCCAACAGATTTGCAAACCTTACGTTTCTTCTTGGGTCTTACCTCCTGGTATGCAAAATTCATTCCCAATTATGCTTCTGTCATTGAACCGTTACGAGAATTACTACGGAGAAGTTCAACCTTAGTGTGGACAACGGATGCACAAGCTAGTTTCAAAAGGGTGAAAGACTTGATTGTGCATAGTTCAGTACTTGCACTATTCAGTCCCGCATTGCCCACAATTGTAACTACTGATGCTTCTGATTATGGACTTGGGGCTGTCCTCACACAACTTCATGAGGACAACACTGAGAGGACTGTTGCATTTGCTTCAAGGACACTAAGTAATGCTGAGAGAAAATATTCTACAGTTGAAAAAGAAGCACTTGCTTGTGTCTGGGCTACTGAAAAATTGAGATCTTACCTGTGGGGCCACATGTTCAAGTTACGCACAGACCACAGCTCTTTGACGACGTTGTTCGCCACGGAAGGACTGGGAAGAGCAGGATATCATATTGCTAGATGATCTGCAAGGCTACTCTCTTTCAATTATGAACTGGAATATAAGCCTGGAAACAAAAATGTGGTAGCTGATTGCCTTTCTCGCCTGCCTTTGCCTTTACCAGATGGTACACCAGAGGATGAGGATGTAATACTTGCGCTTATTACAAGCACTCTTACTGCAGTTATAAGAGAACAATTTCAAGCTGCTTGTTCAGCATGTCCAATTCAACAAAAACTACGGGAATTTCTGACAAAGAGATGGCCCAGTAACCCTAAAAACCTTGACCCAGTTTTGCTGCCTTATTTTAGAGTTCGGAATGAACTTTCTTTGCTCGATGGCTATGTGCTACGACGTACACACCGGCTACTTGTGCCAGAAGGATTACAGTCAAAACTCATACACGTGGCACATGATACTTATCAAGGAATTGTCAGAACCAAACGACGACTACGGGATCTGTATTGGTGGCCAGGGATGGACTCTCAAACTGAAGCACTCAAAATCCTGTGTCACTTGCCAAATGCATGATAAGACAGCAGTGACATGTACCCCTCCATTACAGCCTGTTCCTCTTCCTGAATCTGCATGGGAAAAAGTGGCAATTGACATTGTAGGACCCTTTGATACTGCTCCAATTGACTGTCGTTATGCCATCACTTTAATAGACTATTTCGGCAAATGACCTGAGGTAGCGTTTACATCACAAATTTCTTCTGCTACAGTAATTAAGCTTCTCTCTTCAGTTTTTAGCCGGGAAGGTAACCCCAAAGAACTGGTTTCAGATAATGGTAGTCAATTTACTTCCCTGGAGTTTGAAACTTTTCTAGCAGAGAGAAACATTTTACACAGGAGGTCATCCCTATATTACCCTCAAGCCAATGGGGAAATCGAACAGTTTAACAGAAGTTTGAAAGAGAGTTTGCAAACAACTAAACTGGAAGAGCTATTGAGGATACCCTTGACTACTGATTTCTTGTAAGCATACCAGGATACACGACATGCCACAACGCAAAGATGACCCACAGAATTACTGCATGGGAAACAGCAGAATACTAAACTGAACATTGCTGGATTGTTAAAGGCATGACCTAATGCCCCAAACAAGGATGATGTGAGAAAGACAGTTGAATGGAACCAAGCAAAGTCTAAGGCTATTACAGACAAACGGTGGGGTGCTAAGGAACCAAAGTTTGAGTGTGGTTCCTTTGTTAGAATACGAAAACCTGGAATCTTACGCAAAGGGGACCATAAATTCATAGCTCCTCTTAAAATCATAGAGAAGAAGGGCCCTTACACCTATTGACTTTCTGATGGGCGGGTATGGAATGCTTCTTATCTTGCACCTGCCTATGCACCAAGAGGAGATTATGCCAACATCCAGTCTACATTGGATGACTTCACAGTAGAACCAACACCACAAGACATTGCACTGGAACCGGGGCTTGAGAGATGGCCTGTCAGACTCAGACGACCACCTGCCTGAACTAGAGACTATGTTATGTAATATCTACAGTGTTTTCAATGTAATATTCCTGCCAACAGTATAGTGTCTTGTTTCATATTTGTTCCTGGGGTTAGAACAACAATGTTTATTTTAATTTGGAAAGTCTTTTAAGAGAGGAGGGAATGTGGTGTTTAGATGCTGCACGTGATTATTACAACTGGGAGCACTGGCTGTTGGGAGTCTGAAAGGACAGGAAACAGGAAGGAGAGGGGAGGAATTGAGGAGGCTGGGTGAGAGTTACAGAGTGTGCAGTTACAGCTTGGTAAAGAGATTTCCACTGTAAATAAAGTTCTGTTGAAGAAGTTGTTAATACCTTGCCTGGGTGATACAACACCAGCACCTCATTCCAATGCCCCAATGCCAGCCATTTTCATCCAAGGCACACAGCAGAAAAATGTGGATCAGTTCAATTATTTGGGCAGCACCATCTCCATTGACAGTTCCCTTGATAAGGCAATTTCCTCCAGAATTAGTAAAGCCAGCTAGGCCCTTGCCCGACTCCGAACAAAAGTACTTAATCAACACAACATCCGTCTCTCCACCAAATTGAAGATCTATAGTGCAGTGGTTCTAACATCTCTCCTGTATGGATCGGAGATGTGGACTCTTTATAGACATCAAATTAAACAGCTTGAGCAATTTCACATGTGCTCCCTCCGCTCAATAATGAGCATTCACTGACAGGACAGAGTGTCCAATATTAAGGTCCTTGAAAGAGAAGACACAACCAGGATTGAGGAAATGTTACTGAGAGCACAACTTAGCTGGACCGGACATGTCATCAGAATGGAAGTCCACTGTCTTGCAAAACAGATCTTGTATGGAGAGCTGAGTCAGGGCAAAAGAAAGAAGGGTCGTCCACTTCAAAGCTAATCTGAAGAGCAGTCTCCAGAGGGCTGGCATCAATCCCAAAGCACTTGAGCAAATGGCTCAGAACAGGACTCACTGGTGGTCTCTGACAACATGTAACAGGTTTGAGCAGGATCGACAAATTCATCTACAGGCTGCATGTGAAAGGTGCCACAGAGCTGCATCATCAAACATCATAAATACACACTTCCCATGCCCTCAGTGTGACTGACTCTGTGCATCGGAGTCATATGCGTAGCCATAGATGAGAACTGCGACAATATTGTCATCATCATCAGCGGTGGTCTACGAACACACACAAGAAAACTGAGGAAAAGAGTTATGAATGTTGCTGTGTTTAAAATGTTTGCTCTGTGAGATGCAAGGGTGCAAGTGCCTGTTCTGAAGCCCAATACATGATGCTCCTGAGCCTGTCTTTGACACAGCCACAAGGTAGGCATAACCCTGGTCTCAGTTTGAGCACTCTTTTCCTTCCACTGGCTCCCACTCTGAGTTGTATTATTTTCTACCAACATACTACCACAATGCCCTGCTTTGTGTTTCTGGGTCATTTTTCATCAGCGTCATGATGGATTACAGGCTCATGATGAAAAATAAGGGCACTAGGCAAATATCAATATACTCAGGAGCTAAAACTTAAGAGTCTTAAGGAGCTTCTCTGCCAGAGTTACAAGTTACAGTAGAGGTGAATACCAACAATTAACTGTCAATGCACATATATCTTCCATTGTTTTTACGTTGTTGTTTTAGCTGTGTTGGGCCCAGAATATTAGAGAGACAAGGTAGGTGAGGTAACATCTTTTATTGGACCAACTTCTGTTGGTGAGAGAGAAGAAAAGCTCTGTGTAGCTTCAAAGCTTGTCTCTTTCACCAACAGAAGCTGGTCCAATAAGAGATATTACTTTACCCACCTTGCCTCTGTAATGCAGATATAGATGTGCAGGTGTTTAAAGTTTAAAGCAGAAGGGATTCAATACAATCTTTCTTCCAAAGAATGCTAACTCGCAGTCTGCTTTCCTTTCTGATTATCAGTGCAAGATTTAAAGTTTGTTTCACTGGGAAAAAAAACATTAAAGCTTGAAGAACAGGGGAAAATAAAACTATCTGAACTGGACACAGAGTCAAGGTATTTATCAACTTCCATAAGGCTGCTTCCCTCACCCCTTTGAAATCCCTTTTCAAGTCCCACTTCTGCTGCAGTGACTGAAAGAAGTCAGCCAGCATAGACTAGCTAGTTTGAGGGACAGCTAGGGAATTGAAAGTAACTACTTAAGTAATGATAAAATAAAACACAGGAAATGTTTCTATATACATAAAAGTGCATAGAGGTGTATAAAAATGTGAGTCATGAGCTTAATTTAAGTGTTTCAAGATTGGGGCCTAAGAAGTCATGCAGCTTTTGAAGGGCAGGGAAAATGGGGACCATTATATATGTACCATTTTAATATACATATATGCATCATGGGCCAGAGTCTCAGGTGGTGTAAATCAACATAGCACCACTGAAGTCATTGGAGCTATGTGGATTTGCACAAGCTGAGCCCTTTCTATTTACCCTTGTAAGCGTTTGGAGCACGGGTGGGCAAACTTTTTGACCTGAGGGCCACATCTGGGTGGGGAAATTGTATGCAGGGCCATGAATGTAGGGCTGGGGCAGGGAGTTGGGGTGCGGGAAGGAGTGTGGGGTGTGGGAGGGGGTACGGTGTGCAGGAAGGGGCTCAGGGCAAGGGGTTGGTGTGCAGGAGATTGGGGTGCAGGAGGGGTGCGTAAGGGGCTCAAGTCTGTCAGTGGCTCCTGGGGGTGGAGTGGTATGGGATGAGGCAGGTGGCTCCATCGCATGCTGCCCTTACCTGCGGGTACCACCACCAAAGGTCCTATTGGCCACGGTTCCCCTCTGTCCCCCACCCACCCCCAGGGGCTGCAGGGACGTGATGCCGGCTGCTTCCGGGAGCGGTGCAGGGCCAGGGAGCCTGCCTTAGCCCTGCTGTGCCATGGGACTGTCAATCCCGCAAGCCAGATTGAAAGTCCTGACAGGCTGGATCTGGCCATGAGCCATAGTTTGCCCTCCCCTGGTTTGGAGGGTTGGACCCTGAGGCTGTGATCATGCAGTTGGAGCTCCACAGGTGAATCTTTGTGCCTATTCAGAGAATCATTAAGTTTCAGTGGAACTCCACATAGACATGGTGGTTTGTGCACAAGGATCCAGTGGCAGGATCAGGACCTTAAATTGTAAACTGTTTGGGGCCGAGGCTGTGTCTACTTTTGTTTGCACAATGGGTCCCTGATCCTGCTGGGGGGCTCTGAGGTGACAGTGATATAAATATCTATGAAATAAATATTATTAAACATCTTTACACCCCCTCCTGGAAAAGACAATATTAATGGAAGGGAGCTTCATTTTTTCCATTTTATTTTTAATTTTGTAGAATTTACAAAATATGTCATTAGACCTCACAGGAAAAGAACAACCTATCAATGGCTGTTAAAAAATAACTTTCTTGATATCATATATCTATCTATATATATATCTATATATATATCTATATATATATATCTATATATATCCTTAAAAAGAATAGCAATTACTAATTCTTTTCCCTTGACCCTGACTTGTACAGGAAAAATGATGATAACAACCATTATCCTAACACCTTAGCGTCTGAGCTTTAAGTATCCAAAAGCTTTGTTAATAATAAACAAATACTGCTAAAAATAAAATGGTATCATGAATCCTATTTATGTGGGTTTCGCTCCTCTAATTCTTCCACGGATTCTTCTTCCATGGATAGGTCCTCATTTTTATATAATTTAGATAACAAAAAAACTTGGCCTCATCATAGTTACAAAACAGAAACTTATCATCCTTAATTGGTCTAGGTTTATCGGTTACCATAATCAATGCATGGGAACCTAAAGTCTGAAATTATAATATTAAAATAGGAACTGTTTTCCTTCTTGGCTGAGTCATTTCATTTACACCAAAGAAAGGTGTTTCAAAAGAAAATGCTTACCCTTGAAAATTCAGAATTGATTCATAATTCACAGTTGATCATTTGTCGATCCTTTGTTGTATCCTACCCACACCCATGGCAGTATGCCTGTGCGAGCGTGGGGTGGCCAACACTGGAGTTAATGATCATTATGTTATGATTAACTCCTGTAGAAATTTTCAAAACTTGTGGCCATGCAGAATGTCCTTCCCACAGCTCTCTCCAAATGACAATCTCTGCCTCCCCCCGCCATCCCAAATTTGCAGAAGCCTAAGAACATAGAATCCTTTCTTTATAAATACCATGGGGCTGACAGACAAGCTGGATGATGCCAATGCAGCTCAAATTCTTACCCTGAGCCCAGATCTGGAGTCATTGTAGCAGATTTCTTGCTATTTCCATTCACTCCACACACTTCAAACCAGAGGAAACGATATGATCCCAAGAATGTTTGGTGAGATTTTCAAAAGCAAATAAGTGACTTAGACTCCTTGAAAGTCATGGAATATGAGCTTCTAAGTCACTTAGGCACATTTGAAAATCTCACTTAGCTTGCGATTGTTATTAACAAAACACCACATCCATAGACATAAAGGGTTTCCCCACATACTCTGCTAGTCTACTGTTTCATCAGCTGCTTGAAGGTCACCATTATGCACTGTCTTTGTTAATTCAAAGTTTCTCCCAAGTTTCCTATAGGTGACCTAGGGTAATGTACATTTTATTCAATCATAACTGCCAAAGCGGAGAATGTGTGACCCCTCCTCATATTCCCACAAGCCTTCTTCTCTGGAAGCCACTTGCTTTTTGCTACCCATGATATAACTTCTTCCAGGCTTTATGCAGAGCTTGCAAATGGAAGGGCCCCCAATGAAAGAGATTTTTGCCTCTCCAATTCCATAGCTTTAACCAGGCTAAGTTTCCAACAACTAATGAAAAACCTTAACAGATATCTTTTGAACTTTTAGTCGTTTGTCTGTCCAAGATACTACACCAAAAAGTTCTAATTTCTGATGAAGTCAAGAATAAGCTTACAGTAGATCTCAGTAGGAAGAAATACATAAGAAATCTTGGTTCAAATGATCTTACATATAATATACTTGCATTACTACGTGCTGAGTGGCTGTTGGTTCCGACTCTCTCCCTCCTCCTCCCTCACAGTCTGACCCTTCTTCCCTTCAGCATCTCTTCTCCCTTTCCTTTCCTTTCCATTTAGTTTATCTCCTCTTAACTAATAACCCCCTCATCCCCCCCCCAAATCATAGAACTAAGGTGATGTTTGCTATCACACTGTTCACTCTGGTTGTGTGTTCTACCCTTTCCCTGCACCCTTTGTCTGTCTTGTCTACGTATATTGCAAGCTCCTTGAGGCAGGGACTATCTAGTACTCGGTGTTTGTACGGTGCTTAGCACAATGGGTCCCCACTTTTGGTTGGTCCTTAGGTATAATAAACAAGAATAATAAATTACATGTATCTCCATTGATTTAATCTGGGCATGATCAGTCTGTCACCTTGCAAATAAATGCTGTGTATGCAGAAGAAAATCATATGACAGTAGCCAAATTTAGATTTCACTTATCAATGTAATCAAAAGTAGCTCCACTGGAGTTCTATTAAAATTGGTGCAATATGTCCAATGACTCCATAATAGTTGTATGAGGTTAATAAACTCAGTCATAAAAGTAAAATGATGTCAGCAGTTTTCTGAGCTTTGTTTTCCCTGGAATCTTATTGGATTATGTTTTCTTGGATCTGTTCCAAAGGTTCACAATCTAGGTGTAATCATGGATTTTAAAATATTATTCCTTTCACACACATTTTAGACACATGGCCCAAACTTCCATTTCAACTTTAAAATCTTGTGAGACTTTTATTATTATTATTAATCATGTGTTGAACACTGTCATTGTGGCTTAGACCTTCTCAAGTTGATGCCCCAATAGCCCCAGCATTTATAAACTCATGGATAGATTTGCATAATGCACTGGCAACAGTCTTTCTGTATCTGCTGTTTAGTTACTCTAGTTCATACAGAATGAATCAGTAAAAACTGTCATAATCTATACAGGCCAGCACTATATTTTACCATCTTTTAAAACATTTTTATAGACTGGTAGTAGAGTATTTTTATTGATTTAACTGCAATAGTTTTTACAGATACCCATATTTCAATCTGCATTTGCAAATATTCACTTTGGAAGTGTTTGCCCATTTATCCAGCCATGGAAGAGAAACAAGACATATTTATTTGGTCAATCAAAAGTAAGAGACATCTGGAATGGCAAATACTCACAGAAATGTTTGCCATCAACCCATAGTGTTCAAACAAGACACAAGTAGCAAAAAAATAATAGTTGCCTATTGTTGAGAACCAAATACATCTAAGCAATCAGCTGTTAGGGATTCTGTGAGCAGGAAATTAGCAGAATTCATCAGGTGACTATTCTGACTGCTCTATTCGCAGTGACCCATAGGGGCTTTGCTCTGCACAGGCCTGAGCACTTTCAACACCCACTGAAGCCAAAATGGATTGAAGGTGCTCGGCCCCTGATAGGATCCAGGTTTGTCCGACTTTACTGGTACCTAAAGGAAACGTGCATTGTGAATGTCTATTCAGCTTCAGAGCAGAGACGCTCTGAATTGGATGAAAGTTTTAACATTGCACTCTTTTATTGCTCAGTTTGGAGGGAAATATATTTGTCAAAGTGACTGTGGTCCCACTTACAAGAGCCTGAAATGACAATTTGTGATGACTCAGATATGTACTTAAAGCAAAGGTTAACACTGAATACTAATAAACTAGGTTTCCTCTGAGATTTGTTACACAATACAGATTGTTGTAGTGGTGTCAGGAAGCTCAGAATCAGATCATTAGTTTAAAATGCTGCTCCTTGTCTGTTCTTGTGAATTAATTAAGGCTGAATATCCAGCTTTGAGGCAGGTCTCTTGCTGCTGTCCCCGATTCCTTCTGATAAATGAACTCAAAGTGACGTGGCACTGTGAGCAACTGAAAAACATTGCTCCCCCCTGAGACTGCTGCCTAATGTGCCCTACTTCTGTGACCCACTCTTACAGAGGAAAATAAAGGCTGGATGTAGGTCAGGTCTTCAAAGTTTGATCAGTCAGGCTGTGATCTTAGTTACTGAGAAGTAACAGTGTTCTCTAAAAAGAAAACAAACAAGTCAACTAAAAAATAAAAAAAAATCTCATAATACAACTAAAAACAATAAGCTAATGCAAAAGGAAGACTGTGCTATAGTAGGTTTCAAGGCACCTTGAGATATTATAGGTTTTGCATACATGAACAGCGCTAAGCTAAATGTGTAGTTGTGTGCAACATACTGAAAGGAATAATACAGCACAGTGCATTTTCTGGCACTTAGGACAGGCGGAAGGTGCTGATGTGCATGTTGTGATGTGCAATTAGGGGTTGCCAATTCCAAGGAAATGCCATGCCCTGTGGTCATCTGAAATAAATTGAAAATAGGGGGGATTGGCAGATGAACTTTATTATTTAATTTGTTCTATACAGATAATTCATGTCCTGTTCATTAGTCAAATTACACAGATATCCTTCATCTTAGTCTAAAGATGAACCACGGTTATTTTATGTAGCGTGCTACTGAAAGAGAAGGATCACTAGGTGTTGAGGGCATTCAGTTTCTTTTAAGATCTCACCTTACACCTCTATATTATTTTTGTTCATTAAGGATATGTCTATACTGGAGCTGGAGGAAGGATCTTCAGCTTGTGTAGATGTATATGCAGTCGCTTTGACTGAGCTAGCACACTAAAAATAGAAGCATAGCTGCAATAGTGCAAGACTTGGGAGGAGCTAGCTGCCCCATGTATAATCCTATCTGAGAACATAGGCACATAGCTCTACAGCTATACTTCTAATTTTAGTGCACTAGCTGGAACAGAGCCAGCAGGGGTAAGTCTAGACTGGAGCTGGAGGTATAATTTCCAACTTAGGTAGACAAGCCCTTAGAGTCTAATTCAATGACAACTAATGTCAATGAAAGCCTTTCCACCAACTTCATTGGGCATAGGATCAGGCCCTGATAATTCTCCTTTCATACATGCCTTGATTCAGCAAAGTGCTTAAGCCTATTTCTTAACTTTATGCACATGAGTAGTCCCATTGACTTCCCTGAAACGAGCCACATAAAGTCTGGCATGTGGTTAAGTCACTTGCTGAATTGGGCCTTACTTTGGGTATAAATCAAGAGTCCAGCCATTGAAGTTAATAGAGTTACAGTGGTCTTAAAACAGAGTTAAAATGAGATCAGAATTTGGAACAAGAGGCAAAAAAAGTGAGAGCAATGAATGAAAGCAAGGAAGTGGAGGGGAAGGAGGACAACAGTAATTAACAGGATCATACAGTTATATAGGTTCGCTATTGAGCAGCTTAGTGGCTTCAAGTCTTCTGAAGGGTTTATCACTATAACGTTGTCATTTTATTCCATGAATATATTCTTCCCATCTGTCACTTTATGTCCAAATAATTCCTCTTCATTATCCAGCAAGTCATTTTCATCATTAATATCATCCTTATCTCCTCATCGCACTGATTCTTTTCTTTCATTTCACAGTTCATAGACAATTATTGTTTGTTCATATCATTCTAATTTCCCTCTTCATCATTATCTTTTATATCAGATTTATTAGCCACTAAGATTTTGTTACTTTCAGATTCTCACAGTAGTGGTGCAGAGAAGCAGGGTTTTCTAGGCTGGTGGGCTATTGAAAGCCAAATATATAAATGAAGCAGTCAGAAAAAATCTTTCGCTAATGAGTATATGATTTATTTAATCAATAGCCTATTGATTATATATAATATTTATTTTTAAACTTTACACAGGCAATGAACTATGCAACGTTTTCCTCATGTTGTTTATGATGGATTGGTTTGAGTGTATGGGTGAGTCTGTACTGAGACTTAACCACATGCTTACATTTAGGCATGTGCTTAAGTGTTTTACTAACTACAGAAATTATTATGAAGACAACTGATTGCATGGAATGGTTGATTGTCTTACCATGGCTTAGCTGTACATCCACACTGTAACAATGTTTTTGTCAGAACTATTTAAATACATCCACACACAGAACGACTTATAGTTTGGTGCCAGAGCATTCTTGGACTCCTGGGGGGCGTAGGGCTGGCAGCGGAGCCCTGCATAAAACGTGAGGGTGCTACAGCACCTCGCGCACCCTAGTTCCTCCTCTATGTGAACTCAACGGTTAACCATTTAACTGATACATTTTAATACGTTACACGGTTACTATTTTTAAACCCTATTTACATCCCTAGTTTCCATAAGTTCATTCTATTTAATGCCCTAAAAGAGCATTTCCTTTAGGTCAGAGATGTTCAGAGTCATGAGTTCTGGGCTGCATGTATGGATAAGCATGTATGTGTATTCTTTCACCCAATGATAAGGAAGGGGTCTTGGTTTTCAGTTGTCTTTAGTATGCATTCGCCAATCTCTCCATTTATTTTAAACTTACTGCAATGTTTGCACCTCTAAAGAACACTTTATCCAAGGATCAAAGGCACATTATGAACATTAATTCTCACTACTCCCCTTGAGATATATACAGTAGCATAATATATATATTACAGCTAGGACAACTGACGTACACAGATGATGAAGTTCCTAAAGTCACAAAGAAAGTCCCTGGCAGAGCAGAGACTAGGGGCAGGTCTATACTACACATTTACCTTGGCGCAGCTGCACTGATGCAGCTACGCTGCAGTATCACATTTGGTGAAGGAGTTCTAAGGCAATGGGAGAGAGCTCTCCTGTCGACTTAATAACTCCACCTCCTTAAGAGGTGGTAGCTACGTCGGCAGAAGAAGCGCTCTCATCAACATAGCGCTGTCTACACAGGGGGCAGGGGCACGGGCACAGACTACCCCCCCCCCCCTCCAATCAGCAGGGCCGAGACACAGAACTCCTCTGGGGCGGGGAGAGGAGGGGAGAGAGAGCTCATCCAGCCACAGGGGTAGAGCCAGCTCCTCTGGCCGCATGGGGGTGTGGGGGAGAGAAACCAGCTCCTCGGGCCACAGGAGGCACAGAAAATGGCCCTCCAAAAGCGGCCACATTCTTATTTCTCTGCACACTCCTGACAGGGGGTTAAGATCAGGATAACTACATCGCTCAGAGGTATGGATTTGTCATACCCCTGAGCAATGTAGTTATACCCAAGTAAGAATGCAGTGTAGACCAAGCCTTAAACTTCGTCCTAATTGCCAGTCCAGTGTTCTAACCAATAGACCTTGCTTCCCAACTCACACTGATAAATAATGTAGCAACAATACAAAATGTAGTATTCACACTTGTGGGAATACTTTGTGTATCTTGTACCAATTGATACGAGAGATTTCATAACAAAAATTCAAATTTAAATACTGAATTGATTCAATTATCATTTTCATCCATTGATATTTTGTTTATTTTCTCCTGGACTGTTGATAATTATTTTTTGAAGCTCTGATGAGAAGGTAAGTGTTTGCATGAAGGTGAAAGAACAGCTGAAGTGCTGGAGTTTATATTTCCTATAGAATACGGTAATAAATATGTGCAACTAATATACTGAAGATTTAATACAATACAAAAAATAGCCAAAATAATGAGGGCATACATATTTTAGTATTCACATCCGGCACTTCTCCTAATTGTATTCTCATCTGTTTACTTAATAAGCAAACTGTAACCCACCCACCCCCATCACATACTATTGCTAATACTGTACCTTAATAAAAAGCATACATACATTGCTGAGATTCAAAAAATATAGTAACAAGATTTTATCTAAAGGCATCTGAATGCACTATGATACTTTGTAGCACAGTACACATATATAATTCAGATGGTGTTATTTCCCACTATAGAAAATCATCATCATCTAACTTACAAACTTATGAAAAGGAAGAACAGATTGAACCCTTGGCATAAAAAGATAACAATCGTAGCTCTCTCAAATATGAGGAGCATTTATAGCAAGTGAGAGCTGTAAAAAAGGCCATATGTTAGCTTTTTCAAGCGGCTTAGCTAAAACTGCATCGGGAGTTGGCATAGATGCCAGAATAACGAGGTACATCACAACTTGACCTAAATAATCAGATGTTATCTTTAATATTTACATAGCATGGCCTGTTGCATTTTTATTTAACATCATAGAAGATGCAGCCCAAGGGGAAGGATTATTGTAAATATCTTGATTTGGGGCTGGAGCAAATGAGAGCAACCCTGAAAGCTGCTCTAGTTTACAGCTGCTTTACATGAGCTACCTATTATAGGCTAGCCAGACTGGAGCAGCCTATAATTTCTGTATGACTCAGTGCTCTAGAGTCTCCTCTTTCTGCTCCCACATGTCCCCCAGCACATTCCCTATGCCTGGGGCTTTGAAGGAACAGCACAGGCCCACTTATGGTGGCCGTACTTTTCTCCTGTGTTGGAGGGTGTAACCAAAATGGATGTAAACCAGTATCAGATCAGAATGATAGCATTTTACACCGATTTTGCACAGGTGTAAATGACTCTATAACATGCAAGGCAATGGAGAATCATACCTTCCTGCTCGTCTAGGAAACATACTTGCGTCTTTCTTGGTGGAGGGAAGGTGTGACATCCTTGAGAATGGCAATAGCCTTGGGGAAAGGTGAGGTGCTGAGCAGCTGTTGAGGAGTTGTTTTGAGGATGGGCCTGGGAAATGCAGATACTGGTAATAGATTGTTGGTTGTGAATGTCATCTTGGGATTCTTGTTGTGATAGTGGTTGTAATGGAATGCTTAAAGGATGCAGAGATACATAATGAAGGTCCTAGAGATAGCCGTAGTGGCAATAGTGGTTGGGTAAGATTGATGGCTTAAAGAAGATGACCTGTTGTATTCTAGGCAAAGGAGATAGTCTTGATAAATCCCATAGTACAGATGGTAATGGGGACAAGAACAAAGTATTATTATTATTTAGTTGGGGATTGGTCCTGCTTTGAGCAGTGGGTTGGACTAGATGACCTCCTGAGGTCCCATCCAACCCTGATATTCTATAAGTCTATGAATATCTAAGGGGCTATTGAAGAAAAATACACATTTTTGATATTTTGTGGACATTTGATTAAATAATATGTTTAATTGACATGCATTCTTGTGTTATATATAAGATATTCAATTAGTGTAAATAATGCTGGAGTGTGAGAGTCTGAACCAGTTAGCTGGCAGTATAATTACTTAGGCACTCTGATACCTTGCAATTGGGCACAGCACAAATTTGAAGGGTACAACAGATTCACCACATAGCTTGGAACTTCTTGCAATTTCTCGCAAATAGAAGGCCATCCCAATGCCAAACAACAAACATCTGCTCATTCTACTGTCACCCTGATGAGTACTCAGGTACTAAAAATAAAAACAGAATAGAAGACCTCAGGATTTACCCCATAATGATTAATATACACATCTTAGAAGTGTTTGAGGTAAACTCAACTTCACATCAAAACTTCACTATATGGCCAAGATGTGCACTAGTCAGCACTATTAAATGATGATTGGTGTCTTATTACTTAATTAAAACCTCCTGTGGAGCAAGTGGTGTCATGAAAAATACTATAACTGGTTCAGCATGGACCCAACCTGAGTGACTTTCAACTCTACTAAAAGTTTCAACCTGTATACAAGGCAAAGTAAGACCAGTTGCTGACTAAGTTAATTTGTTCAAGTGGCAGCAACTGTCTGGGTTTTAATAATTTTGGAAAATGTTTTTTTTTTCCGTGTAGTTTTATCGTGTAGTTCGCACATTTCTAAGGAAGAGCAGGGAAGGGAAAGGAAAGGGATTCCCAGAAGGCATAACTTTTATTATCTGCTTTCTTTATATCAAAGTGCAGTGTAATGGAAACAGAACACATAGTGAACTTGGGGGACACAAACTTCCATTTGAGATCAAAGCCAATGTATAACATGCAACTGATCAGTCCTGTTCTTGCTGACAAGTTAGCTTGATAATGGGAACTACTTACAGAATGTTAGCAAAATGGACAAAGTGAAAAAACTGGCTTCTAAAAGAGTCAATCTCCTGCAAAGAAAAAAGGT
Source organism: Trachemys scripta elegans (assembly GCF_013100865.1). NCBI lineage: Eukaryota > Metazoa > Chordata > Testudines > Emydidae > Trachemys > Trachemys scripta. The sequence goes on along the minus strand of NC_048305.1, from coordinate 71,847,365 downwards.
AGTGACTGTCTTTAGAAAAGTGCCTCTTGAAAGAAAGCACAGCAGCAGCAGCGCTGTGGAAGAAGAGACAGCTGCTCATCCATCGGGTGTTTGAAGGAATTATGCCATCAAGAAGAATATATGAGTTAAAAGGGACAGTATATTCGCTTTTTTTTTTTAAATAAAATCCTCCTACAAAAGTACGTAGATATGTTTCTTTATCAGTACTTTGAAGAAATCCAAGTATGATGTAATGTAGAATTTGCTGCATTGATATACGACAGATTATATCAACCTGCCTTTAAATGGACATTTATAATAACCATTACTTTAAATTCATGCACCATCTCTTCCTTTTATCCACCATCATCCCTACCTGGTCTATTTATGCAGACCTTATTCCAGTAAAAATGTTAGTATTCAGTCCTTTATGCCATCTACAGCACAGTTGCATGGCACCAGTTTCGGATGCACCACAAACAAGTGCGGTTCTTTCTCTCCATACATCATTAATTCTCTGAGACTAACAATCTTTGTGTTTGTGTGAACTGTAATCAGGGCACAATGCAGCTTCAAGGAAAGAAGTAGAGAAGAAATCAAAAATGCTAATGCTGTTCTACTGTAGAATGTCATGTGGTTGTGAAGAAAAGGCTATATACAAAATGAAGAATAAAAAATGTGAGCAGGCCTGTATAAAAAATTTCTAGTTACTGCTAATTTTATACTCCATAGATTTTAATTGCATTGATCATCTGCTTTACCATGGTCAAAGATTAAGTGATTCCTGTGGATTCTGTTCATTAAGTGCCAAATCGTGTTACATGGAGCAAAATTGTTTAAGTGAAATTTGCTCCATGCAAGAAGTTTCAGAGGTGAGGAATGGAATCCTCAGACCTAGCTAGCCAGGCTGCTGTACAGCAAGGCTTTACGCACCATACCAGGGAATGAAGAGAAGAGCACCCAGAGCACTCCCTATGCCTGGGGTTTCAGAGCAGAGGATTATGGAATGCATGAGCTAGATGAACACATCCCCACCCTGACTCCAGTCCTGTCTACAATCCAGCTCATGGGGAACATAGAGGAGAGCCCAGAGGACCCTGCATAGGCTCTCCTCAGCCTGCATTGCAGAACCATTGCATTTGGGCTTTTCAGTGCATGTATCGAGAGCCAAGTTTTACGTGTCAAGTATCAGAGGGGTAGCCGTGTTAGTCTGAATCTGTAAAAAGCAACAGAGGGTCCTGTGGCACCTTTGAGACTAACAGAAGTATTGGGAGCATAAGCTTTCGTGGGTAAGAACCTCACTTCTTCAGATGCAAGTAATGGAAATCTCTAGAGGCAGGTATATATCAGTGTGGAGATAACGAGGTTAGTTCAATCAGGGAGGGTGAGGTGCTCTGCTAGCAGTTGAGGTGTGAACCCCAAGGGAGGAGAAACTGTTTCTGTAGTTGGATAGCCATTCACAGTCTTTGTTTAATCCTGATCTGATGGTGTCAAATTTGCAAATGAACTGGAGCTCAGCAGTTTCTCTTTGGAGTCTGGTCCTGAAGTTTTTTTGCTGTAAGATGGCAACTTCTTGTGTGAAGATGTGAAGTGAACACTTCAACCTCCCTGGCCACACAATAGCAGATGTAAAGGTTGCCATCTTACAGCAAAAAAACTTCAGGACCAGACTCCAAAGAGAAATTGCTGAGCTCCAGTTCATTTGCAAATTTGACACCATCAGATCAGGATTAAACAAAGACTGTGAATGGCTATCCAACTACAGAAACAGTTTCTCCTCCCTTGGTGTTCACACCTCAACTGCTAGCAGAGCACCTCACCCTCCCTGATTGAACTAACCTCGTTATCTCCACACTGATATATACCTGCCTCTAGAGATTTCCATTACTTGCATCTGAAGAAGTGAGGTTCTTACCCACGAAAGTTTTACGTGATTTACTTGCAGAAAGACTGAAATGCATTATATGGGGCTGTGCCGAAGCCCATTGAAGTCAATGGAAATCTTTGCTTTGAATCAGGCTGTAGGTAAATATCACTGGGGAGACAAATTTTGTAACACAGTGGTTTATTTCTTCTATGGTACTTTGCATCCGACATTATAGGTCACAAATGAAGAGAGATATTTGGCCTCACACCTGTAGACATGGGTGCACATCCCAAAACCTGCACACAGCCAGAACATCTGCTTTAGAAGAGTCCAAACCTACAATTACCAAGATATTTGTCTTGATTTAATTATAAGGTTTTAACTGTTTTTTCCCCTCAGCTTTTTTTCTTTGTGCTGATTCAGGGCCTGATCCTGCTACCTTACTCGCATGAGTGGCCTCATTGAAGCCAATGAAATTATTTACATGAGTGAGGACTATTGGACTGAGCACTAATGCATACATAGCTGATGGGATGCATAGTTGTATTTAGAATTTTAATGAAAACCATGTGCAGTGCAACAGCAAGCACTCTCTTCTCAGGAGCTTGATCTATACAATATAGGTCTGATCCAAAACCCGTTGAAGTCAATGGGAGTCTTTCATTTGACTTCAATGCGCTTTGGATTAGGCTCTGTATACTTCTGAGGGCTCTGAAGTAGCGTTTTCATGCCCCAGTCAGCAGGGGCGGCTCTATGGTTTTTGCCACCCCAAGCACGGCAGTCAGGTGGCTTTCGGCGCCATGCCTGCGGGAGGTCCACCGGTGCCGCACCTTCAACGTCCCCGCCGCCAAATTGCTGCCAAAAGCGCAGGACCAGCGGACCTCCCACAGGCATGCCACTGAACGCGGCCTGACTGCCGCCTTTACAGCGTGCTCGGGGAGAGGGCGTAGCAGAGGTGAGCTGGGGTGGGGAGCCCTGTGGCAGCTCCCCCCCCCCGCCCTGAGGCTCCCCACACACACAGCAGCTCCCCACCCCTCGGCCCGGGGAGACATGCGGCAGCTCCCCACCCTAGCTCACCTCTGTTACTCCCCCTCCCCGAGCACACCGTTGCTGCTCCACGTCTCCCGCTATTTGGCGCCGCAAGCCTGGGAGGGGAGGAGAATTAGAGCGGGGGCGGCGTGTTCAGGGAGGAGGTGGAGCAGAGGTGAGCTGCGGTGGGGAGCTGCCACATGGCTCCCCGGGCCAGGGGGTGGGTAGCTGCCGCAGGGGGGAAATTGGGGGCACTGCTTTTTGGCACCCCCAAATCTTGGCACCCTAGGCAACCGCCTAGTTCGCCTTAATGATAGCCCCGGCCCTGGCGACCGGCAGGCTGCCCCCCGCGGCTTGCCGCCCCAGACACGCGCTTGCTGCGCTGGTGCCTGGAGCCGCCCCTGCCAGTCAGGCCCCAATTCATTAGGGCAGCAATTCTCAACCAAGGGTTTGGGCCCCTGGGGGCTGTGAGGAGGTTTCAGGGGGGCTGCCAAGCATGTCCGGCATTAGACTCTCTAGGGCCCACGGCAGAAAGCCAAAGCCCCTCTGCAAGGGACTGCAGCCCAGGACCCTGAGCCCCACAACCCAGGGCTGAAGCCAAAGCCTGAGCAACTTAGCTTCACGGTGCCCCCTGTGGTATGGGGCCCTGAGCAATTGCTCTGCTTGCTACCCCTTAATGCCAGCTCAGACTTTAAATACAGAAAAATATTTGTTGTGGCACAGCCTGAGCCATGGAGGTTTTTTTGCATGTTGGGGGGGGGAGGGGGCTCAGAAAGAAAAAGGTTGAGAACCCTTGCAGTAAGACATTTAAACATGAGTAGTCCCTCTTGAAATCAATGAGGTTCATCACATGCTTAAGGTAAGGCATGTGCTCAAGTACCTTGCTAAGTCAGGAAATGTATATCCATCTCTGACCAGAGGCCATGTAAGCATAACTGCCATGGAATTTCCTAGTAGTTCCAACCTAATCCACATCTGGATACTGAAAACTTTCCTCTTTGAAAAGTACAGCAGCGCTACTCTTATGTCCCTGCTTGTTTGTTCTATGAAAATTGTGGCTGCCACTACTTCATTAAGGCTGCATGAAACATCTGTCTGTCTTTAAACACATAATCAACCTCCCCATGGACAAAGCTGACAAAGTATGTTTTTTGTTTTCATATTTTCCCTTATGCCAATTTAAAAACAAACCAACTAGCTATTTTGTTCTAAATGTCTTTGATGGACCATGTTACTGTCAGCATGTTCCACTTCAATTAAAGCCTTTGCAAAGAGCTAAAAAGACAGGCACTAGGAATAAAAATGATCAAAGCTGACACTGATTGTGCACTGCTCTTAGTGGTTCAAAAATGCATTATCACGTCTGTTTCCACTAGCTGACAGCTTTATGATTCTGCCAAAATATTCATGCCATATTCCATTTTCTAGTGCCAGATGAGACTTCTGCTTTCAGATGTTACTTGAAGGAAGATTCCAAAGTGCACCATGGGAAACACTAGTCATTAAAAAGCCCTACTTCGTGTCTCCCTTGATACTGCATCATCATATTACAAACACATTTGTGCCAGAAAAATGTGACACCATACAATGAATTACAGAGTTTAAAAAAAAAATACGGGCAGTCATTTACTTGGAAGATTGAGGAGATCAAAATATAAATTAGGCATTTAAAAAAAATCACACATGCTACTTCCTATCAGAACAAAACTAAAACGCTAATGATATTCAAAGAAACTAGGCAGCATTTTTTTTAAAATACATGCATTATATTGCCATAATGATTAGAGAAGACTTCATCCAATAGACCAGACCGGATTTTTTAAATATCGATTTAGGTAATTTGAAAATATAGATATAGCTGACAGAATGGAATGGAAGCCATTCCATTCCATCATGTATTCTGGCATCTGTTATCTGTAATAAATATCCTTATAAAAATACATTCCTGGAAAGACTTTACTTTTCATGGCAGATTTGAGTTTCAACTCACTCTTGTTTTGGTTGAATTTTTAAACTTTTCATTTTTCAGATTGTCAAAAACAAAAATTGCATGTTATGGAGAAAAAAATGACCTTTGCATTGAAGCCATTTATGAATGGCATAGTAGAACCACAATGCTAGTGAAGCTGGAGAATATAAGGGCTGGAAGAAGGAGGTGAAACAATCAGTTGGTAGTGGGCTGATGAGCTGGGCCTGATTCTGCTCTCACTAGCACCAGTTTTAGGCCTATTATACCATTGATGCCAATTGGTTTACTCTTGCTTTAGGCCCAATCCAGCAATCCCTCCTTACTCAACATTTCAATAGAATTTAGGCATGTGGGATAGGGAGTAACAAAACCATGGGCTTAAATCATTTGCTGAACTGGGGGGTCTATACAGGTGTGAGAGAATGAGCAGACCTGTTAGGTCTGTTTAGGGCAGAGGTAGGCATAATGGGCCTGATTTTCCACTCAGACCAGTGTAAATAATCCAAAGTCAATGAAGTTGTACTTGTATAAATAACCAAAGAGATGATCAGCTCCAGGGCCTTGAGGGGTGCTGAATGGCATGTGCTCAGATGCAGTGTGCACTCTGCCCTAGAGTATAGGAGAGAATGAATCCTACACATGCAGGGCCAGCTCCAGGCACCAGCGGAGGAAGCACGTGCCTGGGGCAGCACATGCCAAGGGGCGGCATTCCATCCATTCTTGGGGCTTCACAGTCTAGGCGGCCTTTTTTTTTTTTCTGCTTGAGGCGGCAAAAATGGTAGAGCCAGCCCTGTACACATGCCCATAGCATGTCGGGTCACACCCACTGTAGAATCAACAGCACCATTGGCAGCACTAACTGTCCGCCTTCCTCACCCTCAGGAGTGTTTGCCATATCATATTTACCTCCTGTATGGCTACACTGGCTAACTGTGGAAGAATAGCCCCCCTGCACCATTTCCTCCCTCTAATCCATCCCTCCAAGGGAAGCCACAATTTGATCTCTTTTCTGAGAGATGAGGACATACAGATTTGTGCCAGAACGTTAGTGTACAGGGCTGCTAGTATTCTTCCTGTAAAGGTTTGTAGTCCAGTTGTAAATCCTTGAAAATATGGGTTTACAATTTAAGTATTCACCCTCCATTAAATATAATGGTGTAGCTAGTGCAACTTCAGTGTGTGTTGCTGCACAAAATTCTTTTCTTTATAACCCAAAATTGCTAACTAGAGACCATGAGATGAGCACTGTGGGCAATCAAGTAAATATTAACCTCAAACAAAATGTGACTCCACTCAAAGCTTGGTAATATTCTAAATAAAATAAATGCAGGTAATCAGGGAAGGTCAAGGTCTGGAGGTTCAATTCAGTTTAAATTGACACTTAAAACTTGTGATGCTTATCCAGACTTTATCCAACTTAAGTTTGCATCCTCACTGCAAAGTGGGTAGGTTCCAGCTCTAAACCACACTTCCTGCTGGGTCAGCTAGCTCGGCTTGAAACATCTCCAAACCCAAGTCAGAGGGTTACGTGGGTGGAGAGATGGGGGAGTTAAGCTAACACCCAGGTAAGAGCCAGGGTTAACTATGCAGTGAAGATATACTCTAAGACAGGGATTTTCAACCTTTTTCTTTCTCAGGACCCCACACCTCCCCAAATGCAATAAAAACTCCATGGCCCAGCTGTGCCACAACAAATGTTTTTCTGCATATAAAAACCAGGGCCGGCATTAAGTGGTAGCAAGCAGGGCAGTTGCGCATGGCCCCACGCCACAGGGGGCACCGTGAAGCTAAATTGCTCAGGCTTTGGCTTCAGCCCTGGGTTGTGGGGCTCAAGGTCCTGGGCTGCAGTCCCTTGCAGAGGGGCTTTGGCTTTCTGCCCTGGGCCCTAGAGAGCCTAATGCCAGCCATGCTTGGCAGCCCCCCTGAAACCTGCTCGTGGGCCCTTAGGGGGCCCCAGACTCCTGGTTGAGAACCACTGCCCTAAGAGAAAAACTGCACTGATTGAGTGCTGGCCTGCAGTGGGGGCTGCCAAGTGCAGATCTGCACCACTCCCACAATGACCTCATCACATGCAGCTGTAGGAGAGTGTCTGGAGCAGAATGCCTGCAACATTAGGTATTCACAAATCCACCCCAGGTAAGTAAGTACTACAGAGCAAGCCAGCCAGTCACAGCTACTGCCCGGCCTTAGACGAGAAGAATAGTGTAGTTAGCACCTCCCAGCTCTATTGTGTCAGACTGTCTGCAGACTCTGCAGGACACCACCACATTGGTTTATGTCAGGTCACAACTGTAAAGGTTTTCTTCAACCCCATGAAAGTTTAGATTCTGGCGAACATTTCTGCAGCAAGGAGTGGATTCCTCAGCAGATTCCACGGCTGCAGAATACTTGGTGTCCTGAAACTTTCCCACTTTTACCCAAGATAAATAATTTAGGTAAACAGAGCATCTGCAATGTTCCCCTACACTCACTATTGAGAATACCTGGAGAACTACTAATGCAGAGAGTTTACTAAGGCAGTTGGCATGTTTTTTAAAGTCTCCACTGTATCTCCAAAGCCCTACATTGTCTAGGTCCTGGTTTCCTTAGAGACCACCTCTCCCCTCTCCATCCTACCACAGCTGGAACCTGTCAGCTGACTGCCTCAACAAGCGAAGCCAAAAACAAAGTATTCTCTGTATGGGGGTCCTTGCCTCTAGAATTCACTGCCACCAGAAATACATCTGAATTCTCGAGGCCAGGAATCCCCAGGAAATATAGCTACTGCATCACTCTGGATTGCACTGTGTTCTGCCTTACAGGTTGGGCCAGCGCTGCTCATGAGTCTGGATGGTTCGGCGAAGAGAGCAGGGCTCTGCCCTCTCTCTTTCCTCCCTGCCCCTTTCTGGTGGAAGTGATAGCCTGCAGCAGTGGTTGCGCTCAGCAGCACAAGGACTTCCACTTATCCTGACTCGAGTGAGTGTGTGTGTGTGTGTGTGTGTGTGTGTGTATGTACATAAGTGGAGAAAACTCTTTGTGCCATCTCTGTCTCCTTGCACACGTGCTTAGGGGCTGAACACAACTGAGTGAGCCAAAAGATGTACCACTTTGTCTAGTGCAGGATCTGGAATGGCTAAGTTAGGTATTTCTGTCCTTAGCTTTGATGATCAGAGGGCAGGTTTATGGTCACTATATCTGTCTTAATGTTATTTGTTTTTATTGTAACCCATGTAAAGTGCCCCTGGACACAACTGTGAAAGGCCTTTTAAAAATGTGGAGCACTCATAATCTATCATCATAAACTATCTTGCTTGCATGTTTGCCTTTGTCTTGTATTGGATGAAATCAGCCGGACTTGCTCTGTACTTATATGAAGACTGTGGGGAAAAAAAAATTAATTTGTTAATTTCCCTTTCCTTTGTACCCAACAAAATTTAGGGTGAGTTTCAAATGAACGGCAAAATACAAAATCATTCCCATTTACAGTGATTTCAATATTATTGCCAAAAATAACACCTCGCTGTAATTTATTGGTTCCCTTTAGAGTGTAGCTGAGCTAGCGGTGATGGTCAGTTATCACACACAGAGCTGTCTAACAACAAACTCTTTCAGAACAGTGTAAAATCTCCATTATAAAAGTATTTATTTAAAATATTTTGTAAGCTGTCTGATACACAAGTTTCTTCCCACCCCAACAATAAACTGAAATAAATAAAGCAAAAAAAAAATCACAAACTTTCCTTTGCACTGGGTAGCTACATGTAGAAGATACGGGAGAACATATTTTATAACACTCAGCAGGAAATATTTTAATGTTGAAGAACTTGAGGTCCCCCTACACCTTGTGGCCCTGCACTTTGTGTAATCACTTACACCAGTGCTAAGTGAGTGTAACAGAGTGTTGTTCAGATCTGGTAGTATTTTACATCCACTGGGGTGTTTTTGTTGGTGGTGTTTTTAATGTGCCATTTGAACCTTGAGATTTGCTCAGCTACAGGCTTCTAAATATCTGATCTTCTGACTTCTGCTGACAACATTGTTTCCAGGAAAGCCTGCTGCTATCATAACACTAAAAGCACAAGCCTGACAGCTCTGTGAGAGCAGGTGCCTATCAACTGCAATGTGGCAGTCAGATATTCATCCATCCATCCATCTTCTGCAGAGTGACACAGCCTAAAATAAATTTTAAAAGCCTTTGGTGTTGTTAGCATTTCTTATATTATATATATATATAAGGAATCATAATTATTTAAGAAATTCTTTTCTTAAAGAGAAAACTGGTTAACAACAGTATTCTTGCAATGTGTGTATGTCCTGGAATTCATTTGGAGGGTCTGTGAGCCAATGAAAAGGCACATTTCCTTCTGCTTTTAGGAGCCTGCAAAGGTTTTTTCTTCCCTTCCTCTGTAACCATGGTAGTTAACAGGGCTCATGTAATGTTGCATTAGGCTGGTTTGTTGTAGCAGCCTTGACTGTTTGTTCCAATATACAGTGTAATTTAATTAATCAAGTTGTCAGATGTAAAGTATAGAATATTTTCCACATTATGTTCCAATAAAAGTATGAATTGTAAATCTTTTATGGCTGTGGAAACTGTATAAAGTCATCCTGATAATCTGAAAAGCACATTCTATATAAAGAAGAACATCCTTTTCAATCTAAATTATTGCCTATTAAAGTCCTTGGGCCCCAATTCTTTAGTGGGTTTGGGTGACACAAAGCTGCCGAGAAGATAGCGGAGGCAGATCCTGGAGGATTTTCTCTGCATATGGAAGTCCCTTGGTGCTATAAAGCACTGCAGTGGCTCTTATACCATCTCCTTCTCACTCTCCACCACAGGGAGCATAGCTGGGGCTCCTTTATGCCACTGGTGCAGATTAGAGCAGCCTGAACACTACTCCAAATTATGCTGTGAACTGGATGGGCCCCAGGATTGGGGGAGCACACAAGTGGCTAACAATCTCTTTGCCTGAGTGTTAAACAGGAACATTTTTGCTAAACTACAGCTGCACCAAGATGCTACCATCTTCCAAGGATGTGTCTACACTGCAATTAAAAACCCATGATTGGCCCGTGCCAGCTGACTTAGGCTCACAGGCCTTGGTCTGCGGGGCTGTTTCAATGCCCTCCGCATGTATGTAGCCAATGTGGAGCTGTCTGATGACAGTTATTGCACATCTTTCAGCTAACTCAAAGATCCAAATGCAAAACACAAAAACACTTAGGGACATAATGTGCATTTGTGACCTTCTCCAGAAGACTTGTGGGTCAGTCTGTACAGACATGGATTACACTTTTCTACATATGCCATTTTTCCATGTGTGGCATGTATACACTATATATAGTGTATAATATGGAAAATCTTAATTTAATAGGTATTTAAGAAAAATTCATCATAGATTACAAATCTAAGATACACATATTCTTCATTTTTCTTAACTGTTCAGAATATTATGTTGGAGGGAACACGAACAAGTAGAAATTGCTTATACATTATTATTTGTATTACAGTAGTGCCCAGAATCCCAATCAGGGCCCTGTACACATACAAAGCATCAGATCTTATAAAATATGACAGATATTTGGGCCCTGATCTTGCAATGAGATCTATGCAGACAGACCTGGGTGGTTGCACCAAGCTAGAGTGAGTCTGAATGATAGTGATCCATGTACAATATTCTGTTTTTTCTTTATTAGTTAATAAATTCTTTGGGAGTAGGAACTGTATCTTCCTGTGTTTGTACAGCCCCTGGCACAATATGGTCCTGATCTTGACATATGTCTTTGGGTACTATTGCAATATAGATGAGAATGATAGAAATAAATACAACAGCACTACTAGTAATCAGCCCACTCGTGCAAGCAAGGATAGGGAAAATAGGTAATTTTTTCTGAAGACCTCCTACACCCATGAACTATTCTCTCCCTAAATATTTTTCAGAATAGAGGAGGAACCATACTTGGAAGAATTTTCTATCTCTTTGACTTTACCCTACTATTCTCGCTCCCTACAAAACACTGGATGGCTAATTCCAGATTCTACCAAAGACACAGAAGCGTGCAGTGGTATTCTGTCACAGCTCCAGTATGAACAGAAGCAATAACATGCTCTTTCCTATGGGAACATAAGATTATAAATAGTATAAATGAAAGGGGATAGTAAGGAGATGGAACCTTGAATAGTCTGGACAGATCAAAAACATCTAGCCCCAGAATTGTTATTCATGCCAACAACAAGTGTTAGAATTCTTATGCTTTGTTCTCAAATATAGTTACAAGTACCAAAAAGGCACAAACATCAATATACTTTTGCAACACAGGTGAGTAATAGGAAAAGAAGGGTGAAGGATTTTTGTTATAATTTTAAAATTGTAAACTCAGAGGCTTTTTGCAATGGTTATCAAAGGCTTCCTTTTTTGTGCTTGTGCCATATGTCAGCATTTAATATCAACTTTAAAGGAAAGCATGATTTTAATAATAACTGCTGAGGATTTTGATGTGTTCAAATTCCAGTGTGATACATTACTTTGAGGTTCTTCATATTCTGTAATTCCCCATGGCTGTGAATTTAGAGCACCTATCTGAGTCCAGTATATAGTATCTGACATGGAGAGGGCCCCTCTCAGTATACAGGTTTCATGAATATTATTTTATAAATAAATGTAGCATTGTGCCTAACATCAGAAATCTGTAGAGAAACACAAGCTAGTATTAAATACAGTTTTATGTTTTTAATTATCATATTTGTTTTCAAATAATAAAAATACCAACCTAAAATTTTCAAATGTAGATGTCTAAAGTTAGGCTCTGAGGGGGAAATTTTCAAAGACACAAATGGAAATTAGGCAACTACCACTGACCTTCAATGTTTCCCCTCCCTATTTCATATTTAAATGCCTAGTGAAATCTTGGTTCCATACAATCAATGGGATTTTTACCACAGACTTCAATGGAGCCATTACATCATACCTAAAAAAGGTGGCCTGATTTTTAGAGGCACTGCATACTTGCAACTCTCATTGATATTCAGGGAAGTAGTGGGTAAGAATTAGGCCATTTATTTAGGTGGCTAAATTTGGAGTTAGATGCCTAAGTTTAAGCATCCAGTTTTGAAAATGTTGGACCCTAGCCCATACTATTAAAAACTCTCTGGAAAGGAAACTACTGTACTTGAACTGATCAGACTGAAAAGGCATTTGCCAAAGTAGAATGTTGGGTAAGACCCAGTCATCACAGGCTTTCCCACAGCTATGATGATAATGAGACTGTTCAGAGGACCAGATAGCCCCAGGTCACCAGACTTCCTTTACATGGTGGGCTGACCCATCAAGCTCGGCTGAGCTAACAGAATCCTTTTACTCTGTATGTACCAGGAGGACTCCTATGGGCAGTTCTGGAGGCCAGGAGCAGAGACTGGAGGATTTATGCTAATCAAAACTCACTTTAATCTTTAATATCCTTCTATAAGGATTATAAAATCCTCTCTTGTATAAATTTTTAATCCTGAGGAACTGATTCTGACCCACAGTCAGTGGCCACAGAACAAATTGGTATCTAATCCATCTAGAGGCTGGCTTTTTTTTCCCCCATGCCAACAAATCATAGCCAAGCTCATGCTTTGAGCCAGCAACACACTCAAATAATGCAATTTAGAGGAAAATCTTACCTTGGTCAGTCTGGGATCTTTTAGTCTATGGTCAGTATTAATTTAATATTTTCAAACTTAGAGTCTCTTAAGACTGTACCTTCATGGCACTTGGCTTCCTGCCAACCAGCAGTGAGAAGATCCTCTCTCCCATATAGATATCAAAAGACTCTTTGCCCATGGTGAATGAAGTCATTCTGTTGCCATCACTAGTGGCCAAGCATTTATGCTTGTTAGTAGGCAGCAAATAGAGGAACCAGGAGAGTTGGAATGATCAGAGTAGAAAGCCTGAACCAGTTGACTTGAAGCAGTTGTCAGAACACAATGCTGTTATCGGAACTGGGGACTGAATTGGTAGAACAGGCATTAAGCTGCAGAAGCATGACAAAAAAATTGAGGGAGTGCTGATTATGATTTGTAGAAAGTCTCATTTCCCACTGCTTTGAAAAGCAGTTACTCACATGAGTAGCATCAGTGGCACTAATGGGATTTTTCATGTGAGTAACTGCTCCCCAATGTTAATAAGTGATTCACAATCTGGCCCCTTGACTGCTTTGTAAATCTCACCCACTAGTATTTTTATAGTAGGTGCAAGTCCCATTCAACAGGCTGGGCATAGTTTGTCACAAAATAACTCAGTTTAGCCCCAGTATAAAAGTTCTCTCATGGAAGCATTTCCCTGAATATGGCCAGTGACTGCATTTGTAGAGAGCAATAAAGTCTTCTGGATACACCAAAATAATTTAAAATATACCACATGTACTAAATTGTCTTTTTACAATAATTGCATGAAGGAAATATAAATACATTTGAGAAAGTCAGAAATGGATGCCAAGGTAAATGTAGCAATTAACAGCATTAGAGCTGGTCAGAAATTCTTCAATGGAATGTTTTTCCATTAAAAAAATGCAGATTAGTCAAAACTGAATAACTTTTTAAAGGAAAGGGGCAGTTTAATTGAATTTCCCATTTTGAAAAAAGTTTCAGAAATTGTAGACAATATAAAAATGGGATGTTTCTATTTTGGGGGGGTCAAAACAACATTTCATTTCTAAATTTAAGTTAATGTATAGTAAAAAAAAATTAAAACGTCAAAATAACAAAGTTTCAAAATTTTGAAAAGAGAAACATTTCAATTTTTTCAGATTTTTTGTATGCCAAAGTTTGAATATTTACATTTCATCCTACTTTGGGACAGGAAATTTTCTTGAAATCTCTAAAATTTTCATTGGAAGGGACAACCCAGCTCTAAATAGCTTGACTTTTATTCAAAATTGCTCAACCTTGTTTCAGTAGTGTACAAAATCATTCTATCCTGCTAGTGCACCACAGAGTTAATACAATATCCACAAATAGCATGATCTGTGTAGAGGGAAAAATTACACCTCTACCCCGACATAACATGACCCGATATAACACGAATTCTGATAAAACGCAGTAAAGCAGTGCTCCGGGTGGGCGGGGCTGTGCACTCCGGCGGATCAAAGCAAGTTCGATATAACACGGTTTCACTTATAACGTGGTAAGATTTTTTGGCTCCCGAGGACAGCGTTATGTCGAGGTAGAGGTGTACTATGAAAAAAGAATTGTTTAGTTTCCAACAGGTCATTTGGCTATGGAATATCTTATCCACAACACACAATCTAAATTGCTTCCCTTTTGTTGGTGTGTAAAACGCTAGAGAAAAGCTGACAGAGATAACAACAAACAGGCTAAGTTTATGGCAGCTAGGAAGGAAATTTCTATTCCATATCCAATGCATTTGGCAGGCAGCTATTTGGAACACAAATATTAGCTAGCAATTAGATGGGAAACCTAGGAAATGTTCTGGTGGCAAGCAGAATCCTTTTAGGTCAGATCGACCCCATGGCATTCTTTTCTCAGCCCCATCATCCATTTCTAAAAACTTTTATGTTAACATTTCCCTGTGCTGTTTTCTCTTAAGATATCACCCCCTGGAGCTATTTGGAAAAACCTAGCAGATAGATATAGTTAGATTAAAGCTAGGTGGAGGAACTATGTTTGGTTTTGGGGATTTTGTGAACAGGTAGAAAAACACACAAAAAGAAAGAGAAATCGGAGAATAAAACAGTCTAAATAGCCAAAAACATATTTGAGTTTTAAAGCCCTTCCATTTCAAAATGCTAAATTTGATATGTAAAAAATAGGCAGGGAAATTTAGTTTATAGAAATATGAGGCCAGTTACTAAAATCCTTAATCTAGTTTTCACTCAGTCCTTACTCCAGAAAACTCAGCCTGAATTGTTCAGGAAGAGTTTTCCTGAGTGAAAACTGAACAAAGCTTTTCAGGATTAAGCCTATGGATTTTTAATCTAACTGGATCCCTTTAAATCTAGATTATATCATAATTTGCCCCATAATCCTACAATGCCTTTCCCCCAGCAGATGTTGCATAGAGTTGACTGAATTCTTGGGACTATAGTAAACCACCGTAGGTGAGACAGAGGGGCCAGAACTGAGATGGGGGGAAGAGGGTCATTTGCCTGAATTTCAAGCACTGTTGAACTGGTCCACAGGACCCAACCTCTCAGAGCTGTCCTCTTCCACACTGGCCTGGCGTCCTCGGCCTATTCAGGTGTAAGGAGCTTCCATGTCTCTTAGTATCTAGGCCATTTTATTGAAAAGAAGTTTTTCCCTACTCATAGTTATTTCCTTTCCCTCCTGCCCCATCAAAATAGATTCACATACTGGGAGCTCCTGCACTTGTCAGTGTGCCACCCACAAGGTGTTATACAAGTGGAAACCCTACAGTATTTATAAACTGTGCAAACACTGCCATTCAGAATATATTTTTCTGCAGCAGATGTTTTCCTTTCCTCCTGCTTTCATGTTTAGCATGTATCTTTTAAAAAATAAACAAGACAGTTTAAAATGAAAAGATGATAGTGATATAATTGCAGCCAGCTGAAGATTAGAAAGAAAGCTTCAGTTAAAAATAAAAATACATTGGAAGGAACAAATGCCCAGCAGTAGGCCTGAGTTTTGGGACTTGGGGCATCTCCAATCTCTGCTTTACACTTCAGAAGTGAATGCAATGGTGGGGGCTTTGGGGCCCATTATAGACAGGGAATGCTGAACTGTCCTTGTCTATAGTGGGCCAAATTGTCAAATATGTGAACAAATGCACCTGAAAAAAAATCTGCGCTTGTACACACAAATGTGTGCATTTACCTCATCCACATACAACTAAGAGATTTAGGGCATGGCTACACTTGCGAGGTAGAGCATATTAAAGCAGCCCCGGGTGCCCTAACTCACGACCCGTCCACACTGGCAAGGCACTTAGAGTGCCTGGACTCTGCAGCTGGAACGCTCCTGGTAATCCACCTCCATGAGAAGATTAACGCTTGGTATGCCCCAGCGTCAGTGTGAATTAGATGTTGTATTACTGCGCTCTGATCAGCCTCTGGAAATGTCCCATAATCCCCTTAAGTCAAGTGGCCACTCTTGTCATTGTTTTGGAATTGCTGCAGGAATAAGGATATGCCCTTTCAAAGCTCCGTTTCTGACTGCCAGCATGCTTATCTGCTACGAGACAAAGAAAGACATTATTGTGGAATGCTGTGTGTGAGAGAGAGAGGCGGGGGGAGGGGGTGCTGAACTTACAAGACAGTACACTGACATGCTCTCAGCCCCCCAAAAATCACTCTTTCTCCCCCCACATACACACAACACACTCCCTGTCACACTCCACCCCACCCCACCCCCATTTGAAAAGCACATTGCAGCCACTTGTATGCTGGGATAGCTACCACAATGCACTGCTCTCTGTGGCCGTTGCAAGAGCTGCTAATGTGGCCACGCCAGTGCACTTGCAGCTGTCAGTGTGGACAGACAGCAGCGCTTTCCCTACTGTGCTCTACAAAGGCTGGATTAACTCAAAGCGCTCTACATCTGCAAGTGTAGCCATGCCCTTAGTGGGTGTCTGTTTGTATCCATATTTGAAAATGTGGTCACATATGTTCCTCCTGATCACTACTTGTTCATCCTTTATTTATTTTGGTGTTATTTTCACCATTCATTCTGAATGTTTTAAAAGATCATGAAATTTATTGGATGCACTTTAGTGCTCATGGTATGTCATGGAGACACATTGACATTGTTTGTATTAGTCAGGCATAATACAGTTAAAGTCATTAGCTATTTCCATATACATTTCTATCAATACTCCTCCTGCAAAATTGTTCCTTTTCAGTCCAGAACTCTCCAACATCTAAGACTTCTGTTATTTCTCAATATGGCTAAGATATCTGCTAGAACAACTATATCCATTAAAAATTAGACAAGAATGACCAAAACTGTCTTTAATAGGGGGTCTGCTGTCAAATTAGTCACCAGTGTAATCCCATTGACTTCAGTGGCATTTACAGTCAGGGATAAATTTAGCCCCTTGTCTTCAAAGATAAGTCTAGTGCATCAAGCCATTGTTTTACTTAACTTTCCCACAAAGAAATATTAAAGGGGATGAACGGTTTCATCTAAGAACAACAACAGTTTAAAAATGAGCCTTGAGGGGGGAAATGTAGGAAAAAAAATCTAGGTGATATATGTTCATAGTGAAAACCACTGGAAAAAATTCATTCCTACTGCTAATTCACTGAACTCAGTGATGACATTATTTGGTGTTTAATTTTTAATTAGAATGTTACTGAAGCTTTTGAGTGATAAAAAGAACAGAAGTTCACGGAGTAAACAAGTTATGTTGAAAAAGTAGCATCTGACATGCAAATAAAGAATAAGACCAACATGCGATGGATATATAATGTAATCATTTGGAAGGCCTAAATCAATGGGAGTTGGAGCATGTGCATAATTATGAGGGCAATAAATAGCAATTCATCCAGCTGTGGGAACATGTACTAGACATTATTTGAATTTATGAAAAATATAAGGGAGAGAAAAAAAGATAGTTATTCATCACAGATTTCCAATACCACTAGCCACCACATAATCATACAATGCCTGAAGTCAGAAGACAGCCAAACCAAGAATCAGGTATTTGGAATTTAATTTTAAAAAGAGATTTGTCAAATGAAATTATGCATCTATAATGTTATAAGCTATTTTGAGCAAAAAGGATTAGCCATTTCTTACAGGGCAGAATCCCTGGTTTTGCTTTTCCAGCTCATTAATATTATTTTATTTGCTGCAAGTTCCGTTCCCAGAATCCATTTCCCCCCCACCCATCCATTTCACAAGGCTATGAAGAGTAGCACAGCTGTATTTTTGTCCAGTTCAGTAGTTAATGGCAACTCAGTTCTTTTCAAAACTGCACCTCAAAGGGAGCTGTGATAGAACATTCCTAGAGCATACAGATAAATGTAACCTTGCCCATACCACATTTTCAACACTCATCCTTCTAATTCTCTGAGGCAATGTAATTGTGTTGGGATCCAATAGTGTTGGGATTCCATCCATAAAATGTGAACTTGTTATAACGTAGGAAATAAAAGCATTTATAGTCAGAGCTCCTGAAGATAAAGCCTCTACATTTTATTTGATTTAAATGCTACTTTACATGCTGATATGCCACATTCATGAGGAATGCAGGAACATGAGGGAAATATATCAACAGTCGCAACTAAATTGCTTTGGACAAATCTGCTAGCCCTATTATATTATACAGTAGGTCACATTTCATTATAAGATGCTATAATTACAGTTTAGTTACATTACAGATACAGTAAAATCAGACATTTTTCTTTTCCATATGTAATTACTATTAATTCATATAACCTGAATTTACATGTTATGTAATGTATACACTATTTCCTTAATACCCCTTTGGTGTCCTATTAAATACAAATATTAATAGACTCTTCTAGGTATGCTAAATACACTCTATGTCCACTGTAAATATCTGTCATTTAGAGCCGGATCTAAAGCCCATTGAAATCAGAGGAAGTTGTATAAACACAGTGGGATTGTGACACAACTAAAGCTCCTTGTAGCAGGGTGGTCCCCCGCTCTTGCCCTGAAGGGCTTAAAACAGCCAGGGAGCAGGGCTGGGGCAAAGGAAAAGCTACAAGGCTGATTGGGGAAGCAGCCGCAGCTGGGCCACGCCCCAATCAGGCCTCAGCTGACCTGTATAAAAAGGCTGGGAGCCAGGAGCTTAACAGTCTCTTTCTGCCTTCAAAGAGAGAAGGGCTTGGCTGCAGCAAGCTAGAGATAGGGTACCTGAGTAGAGCAGGGCTGGGGAGCTCCAGCCTAGAAAGCCCCAGGCTATGGCCCAGTGGAAGGCCAAGGGGTACTGGGGGTTGTAGAGAGCAGCCCAGGGCTAGGCCAAGGCAGCAGGTCCAAACCCAACCTTACTTGTGATGAGTAGCCTATACTGCAGACTGCCCCAGGGAGTGGGGACTAGGTGGGGATAGTGGGTGGGGGTTTCCCAGGGAGGGGAGACCCTAGTACTGAGGGGTGTACTGCCAGGGGGCAGCACCCCAGATACAAGGGCACTGGGGTCTGGGAGGGACATGGGGGCCAGAGGACAAGCAGATCACTGGCCTGCAGGGGGTGCTCCAGGATGCTGGAAGAGCTAATTCCCAGAAGAGACCAGCAGGAGGTGCTGCAGGGGTGAGTCCACTCCTATATTACAAAGTGTGACTTAAGTTCTAACACAGCAAATAAGCTGTTTGAGTATAGGTCAGCCCACTCTAACCTTAGCTCCTGGGTGCTCTTGTCTTTAAAGACTTTTTTGCTATAGGTTTTGTAAGATGTTAGTTTACAAGAGGGGTTCAAGAGGTCATTACATGGGGGGGGGGTTGCGAGCTGTCAACCTCCACCTCAAACCCCGCTTGCCTCCAGCATTTATAATGGTGTTAAATATATTAAACAGTGTGTTTAACTTATTAGGGGGGCTGCATTCAGAGGCTTGCAATGTGAAAGGGGTCGCCAGTAAAAAAAGTTTGAGACCCACTGGCTTACAATACATAAACAACAACATTATGACTTACACAGCATCTTCATGGTCTGCCAAGGTGGTCAGGGAACAAACTGGTAATTAAAAATACCAGATAGCAATAGAGGCAATAAAATTACTTTTATAAAAACCTCATCATCACCACAATAAGTTGCAGGAAAAAAATGTTTCTGGTTCATGCGTGTAAGGGTTTGCTCCGCAAAGACAAGAGTAAGAGCTTACATAACAGGCTCTAGTGAAACAGGAGTAATGCAAAACCTGAGAAGAGGTGTTATAATGAAGTCTCTGGTATTTTATCTCTCTCTATAGAATTACCTCATGGTAAAGGCTAGACAACAAAAGTGCACATCTGCCAAGCCTCTCCTGAATATTTCAGTGAGGATGCCTGTTTCAGAGCTCTTACCAAATTTGGAATGTACATGTTACATTCATATATTAAGCATAACATGCCCATTAAATTTCAGAAAATTTATTTCTGCTTAAGTTACCAAAATAAAAAGAGATGCACTATACAAAACTGACCCCTGAAGTCTTAGTCACTTCACTTTCTTTTGAGTAATAAAGACAGAAGATGAAGCCACTTACCAGCTGCATAGCAACTGTCTATCCTACATTTTTTTAATTGTTTTATTTAAGTGAAATAAAATAGTGGGAGAGACAATACAGTACAATGGAAACCAAAAGTTCTGGTTGCAATCTTGGGAATAGATTTCCCACAGGGTAAAATCTTTAGTGGGGTCTTTCTGGGGGTAAAAGCCTTCAGTAATATCTGTCAGACAGACAACCTCCCAAGACTGCTGATCTGATGGGACATACAAAGCTACAGATCTGATTATAGGCCCTTTGTACCAAATGATTAACGTGTTTATGCGCGTGCACAGCCTCGCGCAAGGCAATTAGGAAATAAGTCCCTGTTAGGGCAGGTCAAAGTTTTTCCAACAGAATGTTTTTCCTTTAGAAAGTGCTGATTTGACAAAATAGTGTTCCAGGGACATGTATCAATTTCATCAATTTTTCATCAAATTATCAAGAGATTTTACTTTAATAAAGTTGAATTGTTTTATTTCATCTTTAGCATTTATAATAATGCAAAAGTTAGTGTCCAATTCATAATATGACATGTATTTGGTAGAATGGGAAAATATAAAAATAAATGATATTTCAATAGGAAACTACCAATTTACCTAATCAATTACCAAACCAATTACCAGGAAGAACTATTACAAGTGACCAACTAGAATACTATTTAAATGACAATACCAATTACAAAACCAATTATCAAACCAAAAACTATAAATTAGAATATCATTTAACAATTAGAAAGCCAATTTCAAAACCAAGTTATTAGTGTATAAAAATAGAATATAATTTTTTTATCAACTTGACTTTTATATTATAGAATAGTAGAAATCTGAAAAGGAACAGTTTCAACTTCATAGAAATGAAACTATTCAATAAAGTTATTTCAATTTTTCCAAAATGAAATTTCAGAATTCCATGAGAATTATTTTTTCCTTCTGATATAGAACAAAAACGATGACACTTCAGAATATCTAGTGGAAGGGGAGATCAGGGTTCTGACCAGCTCTGACTCAAGATTTTTAATCAAAAAAGCAAGCAAGAGGGAAAAAAATCTTGCTGAACCCACATGAATTGAAAATTGGGGAAAACATGGGTGGTAATACTATTTTTCCTTATGTCTCGAAAAGAGATTTTTCTACAATGAGACAGACCTATTGTGCTGAAGACATACAGCAAAAACAAAGCTGCCTGTTAATGCCCCTCTGAGAAATAGTCTCATGAAGATGCTACTTTAAGGGATCATTCTTTTACCATGAAGTATCTTCAAAACACCACTTTAATAAGCTACCCCTTCTGGACAACGTTAACTAATTCCTCTTACTTTAGTAGGTGGGAGGGAAGGTAGTGGTTTCCTTTCAGTAATTTTTACAGAGATCAATGTGGAATCTGAGTATTCAGCAGAATATGAAAGGAATCTCAAAATACTTAAATGTGCCTCATTCAGGCAGGTGTAATGATTTTCCATTTAATCTAATCACTACCAACAATAAAGAACTTAAACCACCATCTTGGTAGTTTTTTCTATTACTACATATGTTATCATGTTGAGTTGCTTATCCATTATATCAGATTACAAAAGAAGACACACCAAAGCATGCCATCTGTGGGTCTGGTGTTCAGTTTGTATTGGTAGTGGAGATGCTACAGAAAATGAATCCAGGTTTATTCCTCAATACTATAGAAAATAAGTAGGTAAACAATTGTGCAAGATGCTGAATTACCTCCTGCAAGCCACTACACACCTGTTAGTGGCTCAGGCCTCATTTCTTGGGCCTGGATCCACAAAGGTACTTTGCCACCTAACTCCCCAGACTCAGGTGCCAAAGTTCAAGTTTTATGGTGCAATTCATAAAACTCCCACCAAACCCTTCAGGCACCTAATTAATTTTTTGCAGTTAAAGCTCCAGAAGTGCCCAAGTTTCCATCTCTGAACATGAGCACTATTGCCTGCTAGGCACCAGGGCTTCTATCTCTGCTGGAGCAATCTATGAAGCAGAGGGAAGATAGACTCTCTTCTGCCACTCTCACGTGTGGGGTCTGAACTGGTAGGTGTACTCGGAGGCTGCCTAACTCTACATAAACCAGGCAGAAGTGGGGCTTTACACTCAAACTCACCCAGGATATGAGAAACCACATGTTCAAGTCCCTTCTCTGCCTGAGGACAAGTTGAACAGGGATCTGCCACCTCTCAGATGAGTGCCCTAAGCACTAGGCCATGGAATATTCTGATATGGTCCTCCCTAATCTCTCCTACTGCAGTTGTTTCACCTCAGTTAAATAATTAACTATTAAGTGGGCCAGAGGGGAAAATGAGTGACTCCACAGTGTAATGGCTAGAGCACTCAGCAGAGAGGTGGCTGATCTGTGTTCAGATCCCTTCTCATCGGGCAGAGTGGGGACTTGAACAGGTGATGTCCTACAGCCTGGGTGAATGCTCTAACCACAGGGCTAAAGATAAGAAAAGGCCACCTCCCCTTTTGTATAGATCTAGGTGGCCTCTGTACATGACTACTGGATTCAGCACTACCTGAGTTAGTAGACGAGCACCTGATCTCCCCCACTTCATAAAACACTAGCAGAGACAGGCTCCTCCCTGAAGCCTGGACTTCAGCACCTATTCCTGTGAAAGGAGTAGGGCTTAAGACACACCCCTCTTACCACCATCCCCCATTGGCTAGAATAGATGAGTCCCCCTAGCATGCTGGCTTTCTAAGATGCCTATCCCCTTCCCCGCCTCCCCATTCATTATGTGGAAGTTGAGGCTCCTAACTCAGGCTTTGTGGATTGCAGTGTTGTTCCTGGTGATTTTACATGGACCTAAAAGTTCGGTGCTACAATGCTCAGTGTCTCAACCTCTAAGTCTCTTTCAGGATCTGGGAACCACTGATGTTGCCAGAGGAGAGTGAAAGAGAGTTACTCTGTGCATGGATTGTGGGATGGATGACCCAGATCCCTGTGCGTTCCTACCCCTTCACTCCACTTTTATACCCACGCTGCAGCCTCCTAGACTGTGGAGTTTTGCTCTTATCCATGTGTTTTTTCACAACAGGGGAGCATATGGGCCACTATTTTTTTTTTTTTTTTTTTTTTTTTTTTTTTTTAAAAGAGTGTCTCCTGGAGAGAATGGCTTAGTATAATGTACAAACATATTGCTGTTCAGAACATTCTGTGCCAAGGTGTTACCAGAAAAGTTCTCAGAAGCGGAAGAACATTTTACCACCACTCCCCTATAAAAAGACTCCAAAGTGGGGCTTTTAAAATGGAAGTGATCTTAATAAATAAGAACCAAGAGAACACAAATGACAGAAGCATGATCACCATTATTGTTGTAGATTAAAAACAAGTTGGCAGATGCCACAGGGAGGAAAAAAATGTGATATGGCATATTGCAGTCTTTTATGACAGATGGTTTCAAATAGATTAGTGAGGAGTGTGCTGCATTTCTAGGCTTTGGCTAACATTTCACATCCAGTCCACAGACATGTCTAAGAGTGTTAGACTGGAGCAGTGGGGAGACCCATTCTGCAGAACAATAGACATATAGTGGTAACTGGAAGAGCCTATTACAAAGGAAGAGAGATGGCGGGGGGTGGTACACCCCAGGGGAAGAGAGAAGTGGTAGAGGCCTTGTTGTCTCAGAATTAATGTGAATTAATTGAGTATTTTAGGAGACTAATCTATCAATCTTGCACTCTTCATGAGCCCTTATCCCCTGCTTGAAGTGCTACCACTAAGCCGACAGGAATACACACACTCTTAATAATATAACATTACAGCCAGGCAGATGAAAGGGGCTAATATGGGAAACATTTGCTATATGATTTTAGAGGGGAAGCAATCTTGTCCTCCATATAAACAGAAATAAAAATATCAATGCTTTTAGCAACGTCAGTCTTTGCTATCAATGCACTGGGACACATTAAATAAATGACATTCATGGGGCAGCCATGTGACAGATCATGTGACTTCATAACTGTGTCATTTGGATTCACTATGCATCTGCAAATGCCTGAGAGTAATCCTTGCTCAATCGAATAGCTCCATTGCCTGTAAAGGAAAAGTTAGGGTCCACAGCAGCTATATGCAAGACTTAGGCTTCACAGATTTCAGCAATAAATTCCCCAGTCTGTTTAATAAAGATAGTCACATTTTAGTGTTACTAAAGTGGTGCTGATGTGGGCTTGTATTCTGATCCAGACAGAGCCTTATGCGGATTATTGCTATAAAGGGTCCAATTAATCTGAGCAAGAGATGGGGGTGCTAGATCAGGGAATGTACATGCTAAAAGGCCCTCTTATCCTAAGCACTGTCCTAGAATATCCCTTCAGTGACTTGGCTATGAAAGATCTGCAGTGTGAAAACCAGAAATCCTGGAGTTGGGTGCAACAGTTCTACTTCACTTAGCTCCCTCTTTTTCTATGTACACATTTGGAAGAGGCAGCCTAGAGTTCTCTATACAGTATCATCACCAGCTTTCAGTTGATATTTCTGGGCAGATTTCCTGAAAAGCCAAGGTTCTGTGTTAGTAAGCCTCTTGGGGCAATGAATTTTTATGGGAAAAAGACAAAATTGCTACAGAATATATCATAATGTTTCAGAACTTTTTTCCAGTATAGTTCTAAATTATTTAATGTGACCTGTATATCAGGATCTACTGTTGGAAATTCTTCAGTTGATCAAGATCTCCTAAGCCAAGGTCATCTTCTGCATTTGCCTAGCACACTGGAGTGGAGATCCTGATTGGATGTGATAAGCACTACTATGATACAAATAATAGACAGTCACAAAGGGGAACACACCTTGAGAGGTTTCAGCTTTTAACATGAAAATATAAATTATTTTTACATTGTGAAAAACGCTGTTTTAAAATGTGCTTTTTGTTTATTTTTCTTGGAAGCTTTTGTCACCGTTGACTGCTGAGGAAGCCTAAAGCAAGGTATCAGAGTAACATAAAATTGTTTTTAATAATCTGTGAAGGCAGGCAGGCTTATACAATCTAGGGCAGAATCATACTGAGGCCCCTGGATGTAAGCATGGATTTTCCCTGTTTGCCTAAAGCAGCATGAACATTAGATCCAGTCCTGTTTTCATCCATTTACCTTTTGTTGCTGGGTAGTGTGAAAATTCCCCACTATGACTTTAAGAGCCATTAAAGCACTCCTCAGGCCCTGGGGTGATGGATGTTCATCAAGCATTGTAGCACTGGAGCCCTAGAGTCTGCTAAGAGGGAGAGCTGGTTGAAGTGCTTCATCAAAATGCCTTGGGGAAAGTGAAGAACCAGCTTTCCCTCCTATTTTAATTCAGTGTATAGTCAGGGTAATCCAAAGATAGGGCCTGATTCTGCTCCACTGAAGTCAATGAGAATTTCACGATTGCCCACAAGAGGAGCAGGAGCAGGTCAATAGCTAGGTTCTTACCTTTCACTGAAATGAATGGCCTTATTCTGCTTTCATTGACCCCCATTTAAGTCAAGAGTAACTGCCCTGAAATCAAAGTTACACCAGTATAAACCTAATCAAATGAGATCGGCCTCAAGCCCAAGGGAGTTAGATATTTGTGTGAAACACACTGCTGAAAGTGGATTCAGGCCAAAAGCCTAGTCTAAATGAGGATTTAACAGGTGGTGTAGCACAGGTTATCTATCACTTGCCAATACATTTTAAAAGTCTAGTCTAGACAAGACCCAGTCTTGTTAAAGGGTAGTATGTGTTAGAAGCACATGATAACTCACCTGTGCTACATCATATCTTAAATCCTAGTCATGACAAGGACAAGTGTCCACAGCATGCAAGAGACTGTCCTTCCAAACGCTAACTATTATTATTTATTTTCAGAAGCAGCCACACTGTGTTCAGTACTTTCTAAATGGATAATAAACTACCAATCACATTTTAAACTAGACATGTGCTGTGGTTGGTTAGAACACTAAAATAATCATCAAATTCTAATCCACTTAGAGAATGAAACAAGGAAAATTAAATACTGAATGTCTAATTGAGAGCACAATTACTCTGAATATCTCCACTGAACTCAGAGAGAGAGCAGAATCTAGACCCCCTTCTTTAACATCCCCATGTGAGTAAAGTTCATTTGGCTAAAACAGCAGAAAAATATATATTGAATTACAGTATGTTAGGTACTTCCACATACTAAATTAAAACTCAAAAATAATTGTAGACAAGACCTAAAGTCAGAGATTGTATTTAAAGCAGCCCAACTGAGATTTATGTGAGTGGTGTTGCTAGTTAAACTTTTATGGGCTGCTTCCTGTATTCACCATGAAGCTACATTTTTAAATGATCAGTAAGAAATGCAGTGTACAATATTGTCTCCAAAAGACACTAAAATGGATGGGAGTCAAATGAAATCAGAAATATTAAGTCTTCCTGTAAATATTTAATATCATAACAAAACTAAAAATTAACCATTTCACTATCTTCGAGTCCAGTTTGGTTTCTTGCTAAAGTGTAGATGAAGTGAAACTGAAGCAAGGTGTTGTCTTATCTGAAATTTGATTCTGCACACTTTAAATGAAAAGGCAGGAAACACTGACTATGACCAGGCACCTGGGAAATAACTATAGTAGAGAGTATAGGCTCAAGAAGAGCTCCACAAAATGCATGTGATTTAAAAAAAAAGTCCCTGGAATATAGCATTTTGTCAAATTCATAGCCCACGAGGAAATATTTGAGAAGTATTCCTTGTACTCCAAAATAATGGCAATAAAGAGATTCTCAGTTGGCTCTTACTTAAAAGCTAGAAGCCAAAGGTGAGAATAGCAAATCCGTTTGACTTTGAAGAGTCTTAAATAAGCAAGCAGATACATCTTCACTCACACCCTGTGGGCCACAAGTGACTTAGTTAGCAAGTAATAGATTCATATTATGGCAACCATGGGAGGGAAAGAGAATCAGTCAAGACAACACACTAGATAAATGCTATTTAGAAATCTATGGCCTGGGTTTTTCTGACATAACTGGTTTTATACCAAAGCAACTTCATTGGCTAGAATGGTGACTCCCTATTGACACCAGTGTAAATAATATCAGAATAAGGCCCTCCAAAAGACATTGTCCTTAATTTCAGAGCCAGGATTTAGCTACAAGCAAGAGTCAGATCCTACCATGGAGCCAAGTATGGAATTGAATCCTATAGAGTTTTGCATAATAATAAATACAGCACAATGGGATAATGTTCTAAATGTGATTACAAGTCAGAAGTGAATTCAGTTTGTAATCATTAAGTTCAAGCAGTAGCAAATATATGGAAAACTAATTGTTTTGTAACAACAAGTTATTTTATATATAGTAGTACATTTACTATATAGTGTCTATGGGCCAGATAATGCTCTCAGTTACACATGTTTACATCTAGAGTAACAACTGAAATCAAAGGAATTATTCCAAATGTACACCAGTGCAATAGAATTTCACCCTTTATAAGCAAGGTACTTAAAACCAAATTTCAGGGAATGGGCATGACTTGTCTGGATATCACAGCTTAATTTAGCCTAAAATTAAGTTCTCCGTTCACATTTAAATTAATTTTGCAGCAACTTGTTTCAGTGCAAGTTGTCAGCATTAAAATAACACTTTTCATAGAATCATAGAAGATTGGGTTGGACGAGACCTCAGGAGGTCATCTAGTTCAACCCCCTGCTCAAAGCAGGACCAATCCCAACTAAATCATCCCAGCCAGGGCTTTATCAAGCCAGGCCTTAAAAACCTTTAAGGATGGAGATTCCACCACCTCCTTAAGAAACCCATTCCAGTGCTTCACCACCCTCCTAGTGAAATAGCTTTTCCTAATATCCAACTTAGACATCCCCCACTGCAACTTGAGACCATTGCTTATTGTTCTATCATCTGCCACCATTGAGAACAGCTGAGCTCCATCCTCTTTGGAACTCCCCTTCAGGTAGTTGAAGGCTGCTATCAAATCCCCCCACGCTCTCTTCTGCAGACTAAATAAGCCCAGTTCCCTTAGCTCTCCTCGTAAGTCATGTGCCCCAACCCCCCAATAATTTTCATTGCCCACTACTGGACTCTCTCCAATTTGTCCACATACTTTCTGTAGTGGGGGGCCCAAAACTGGATGCAATACTCCAGCTGTGGTCTCACCAGTGCTGAATAGAGGGGAATAATCACTTCCCTCGATCTACTGGCAATGCTCCTACTAATGCAGCCCAATATGCCATTAGCCTTCTTGGCATCAAGGGCACGTTGTTGACTCATATCCAGCTTCTTAGCCCCTGTAATCCCCAGGTCCTTTTCTGCAGAACTGCTGCTTAGCCAGTCGGTCCCCAGCCTATAGCAGTGAATGGGATTCTTCTGTCCTAAGTGCAGGACTCTGCACTTGTCCTTGTTGAACCTCATCAGATTTCTTTTGGCCCAATCCTCCAATTTGTCTAGGTCACTCTGGACCCTATCCCTACCCTCCAGCATATCTACCTCTCCCCCCAGCTCAGTGTCATCCGCGAACTTGCTGAGGGTGTAATCCATCCCATCATCCAGATCAATTAATGAAGATGTTGAACAAAACCAACCCCAGGACCGACACTCCACTTGATACCGGCTGCCAACTAGACACAGAGCCGTTGATCACTACCCACTGATCTAGCCAGCTTTCTATCCACCTTATAGTCCATTCATCCAATCCATATTTTTTAATTTGCTGGCAAGAATACTGTGGGAGACAGTATTAAAAGCTTTGCTAAAGTCAAGATATATCACATCCACCGCTTTCCCTATATCCACAAGGCCAATTATCTCATCATAGAAGGAAATCAGGTTGGTCAGGCCTGACTTGCCCTTGGTGAATCCATATTGACTGTTCCTGATCACCTTCCTCTCCTCCAAGTGCTTCAAAGTGGATTCCTTGAGGACCGGCTCCATGATTTTTCCAGGGACTGAGATGAGGCCGACTGGTCTGTAGTTCCCCGAATTCTCCTTCTTGCCTTTTGCCAATCATCCGGGACCTGCCCCAGATCACCACGAGTTTTCAGAGACAATGGCTCTGCAATCACATCAGCCAACTCCCTCAGCACTCTCGGATGCATTAGATCTGGACCCATGGACTTGTACATGTCCAGCTTTTCTACATAGTCCTTAACCTGTTCTTTCACCACTGAGGGCTGTTCACCTCCCCCCAATACTGTGCTGCCCAGTGCAGCAGTCTAGGAGCTGACCTGGTCTGTGAAGATTGAAGCATAAAAAGAATTGAGTACTTCAGCTTTATCCATATCATCAGTCACTAGGTTGCCTCCCCCATTCAGTAAGGGTCCCACACTTTCCCTGACCTTTTTCTTGTTGCTAACACACCAGTAGAAACCCTTATTACCCTTCACATCCCTTGTTAGCTGCAACTCCATTTGTGCTTGGGCCTTCCTGATTACACCCCTGCATACCCGAGCAATATTTTTATACTCCTTCCTAGTCATCTGTGCAAGTTTCCACTTTTTGTAAGCTTCCTTTTTGTATTTACGCTCACCGAAGATTTCTCTGTTAAACTAAGCTGGTCGCCTGCCATATTTGCTATTCTTTCTGCACATCAGGATGGTTTATTCCTGAGCCCTCAATAAGGCTTCTTTAAAATACAGCCAGCTCTCCTGGACTCCTTTCCCCCTCATATTAGCCTCCCAGTGGATCCTGACCATCAGTTCTCTGAGGGAGTCAAAGTCTGCTTTGCTGGAGTCCAGGGTCCGTATTCTGCTGCTCTCCTTTCTTCCTTGTGTCAGGATCCTGAACTCAACCATCTCATGGTCATTGCTGCCTAGATTGCAACCCACTTCTACTTCCCCTACCAATTCTTCCCTGTTTGTGAGCAGCGGGTCGAGAGGAGCACGGCTCCTAGTTGGTTCCTCCAGCACTTGCACCAGGAAGTTGTCCCCAATACTTTCCAAATCTCTAGATGGATCCTGAATCATTTTACATGTTTTTCTGAGTATGCAAATGAATATGTATTATGAACATACACTATGGGCATGATCCACACCATTGAGTCAATAGGTCATTGACTTCAGTGGGAACTAGATCTTGCACTATATGAATTAATTACACAATAAAACTCATGGCGGCAAAATTAGCCAACTTTTCAATACTACAGAACAGTTTGGGACAGGAAGTAAAATGGAGCTCAGATTTAAAGTACAAGTGGATTATTTAATCTACTAATCTAAGTACACTAACTTTTAGTAGGCTGACCAAACAGCAAGTATGAAAAATTGGGACAGAGGGCGGGGGGTAATAGGCGCCTATATAAGACAAAGCCCCAAATATCGGGACTGTCCCTATAAAATCGGGACATCTGGTCACCCTAACTTTTAGAGAAGGTCATTCAGAACTGTGGAATATTTTTACATATATTGCTATGGTATTTTTGTAACTTTTGCTAAGAAAAAATTATATGGGACACTAACTGATGGCTGGCTGCATCCCCAGCATTTAACGTGGTTTCTTACATTTGCTTTAGGTAGATGCTCTGTTTTAGAGAGGATGGATTTTAGTTAGGCAAAAATAATTACCCAAACTGACATTTACACTTCCTGATCTTACAAAAGTGTGAAGGGATCCTTAATGACCACAAAGGGCCAGGGGGTAGGGGTGGGGAGAGGGAGTAGGAAGCTGTTGTAATTATGAAAACTGATAATGAAGATAAACTATCTGAAATGCAGAGCACCTCTGTTCAAAGATGTACCCATTTGTTGTCAGTTTCTGCTTAAATGGGCTGAGAGCAAACTGTAGTTCTGTACATCTGTAACCTGCACTCCCTGTAGGCATTATAAATAATTTCCATGGAAACAGTGCTGAGAAGAAGATCTGTGAACCCAAGAGAGATCTATGGCACTTTTGTGACGTTTATGCCTTCTTTTTTCTTCCTTTTCCTCAGATAGACACATTTTAGCATTGGTTTATTTTATAAAACACCATACAAATTGGTTTAAAAGCTACGGAAGAAAGGAAATATAAGATACAGAAATGAAAAGGCATCCAATTTCAGATTAATGCCCACAGTGTGCACAATATTTCATACAGATTACTAACATACTCTGGTTTCCCATCTATTCTGAGGAAATGGGTACATTGCTTCTGGAATGCACTGCTGCTTTTCTTAACTGAAAAAGGAATGCTGTCTTGCTCTCGCTCTGTCATTGGGGTCATTGACTGTTTGTAAATTGTAAAGGGAAAGTAAGTCTGATTTATACTGCTGGTGAGGCAAACTTGATAGATGAGAAATTGAAGCAGAAGGCTTCCGATTACTGAAATGACCTCACAAAAAAAGAAACACCAGAATACATTGGAAAGAACTGAGTATTCTAAGATGCACTGAAGTCAGGTGGAAGGACACAAATGGAGCCAGGAGCTCCTGAGGTCTACTTCTAGCTGTGCCATTAATTCACTAAATGACTTTGGGCAAGTCACTTAATGCCCCTGCCTTATTTTATCTCTCTCCACAAATATTCGGATACTAGTTACAGAGGTGATGTAGGGATTTATTAGTAAAAGTCTCTACAGAAGCTTGTGAGAGGGAAAAAAAAAAAAAAAAAAAAACTCTGCTCAGTTTTTTAATCTGCTTTGCCTCTCTCTGGCGATGCAAAACTACTGAGTGCACAGCAGATATAGTCCCCTCAGGATTCTCTGTAACTAGAGAGAATCATTGTAGCATAACAGTTATGTCGCATTTCCTTCACTGTCTCCAGTACAGTAGAAAGGGTATGTGATCAGAGCATCTTCTGCACTCTACAGATCCATGGTTGCTTGAATGGCATCTTGAAGCCAGGGGCCCCTTGAGACTTGAGCAAAGCCTAAACTAGAACAGACCACTTTCACCAGATGTGGTATCAGTGCCCAGATCAGGGGAAAAATAGAGATGTCCTATTGCTCCTATTTGCTCCCCCTCCCTGGATCTGCATTGAGCATAGCTCAGCTGAACCAGTGAAACAGGGCGTTAAAGTACTATATAGGGACTTAGGCCAATATTTTCAAACTTGAGTACCTAAAATTAGGCATTCAAATCCATATTTCCATACTTGAATTCTTGTTTTTCTCTTTTTAAGTGTATTAAGAGTGGCCACAGGATTTGACAGTAAATCTAAACAATAAATGTTAAATGCAGTATGGTTCTTGAAGGTTCT
This sequence comes from Trachemys scripta elegans, assembly GCF_013100865.1. NCBI lineage: Eukaryota > Metazoa > Chordata > Testudines > Emydidae > Trachemys > Trachemys scripta. The sequence continues at coordinate 71,815,245 of NC_048305.1, read as the reverse complement.
CCTCCCCTTCCATCTTTCCTTTACAAGAGAATAAATTAGTTTCTTGAAGTTTCACATCTTGGCCCATAGATTTTTCTGTAGTAAAATGAAGTTGGAATTGCAAGTATGCTTGCAGAGATTACCTTTTGTATTTAGCTAGTCTGGTGTCTCTTGTAAAGGAGTAAATCTGATACAAGATTTTTTCACTCCTCTCAGGAAGATCTGCTTTGGTTCTCAGTATTCCCAAACCTTAATATTTAAAAATCAGGAGACGGGACCTCAAAACCTGACATTGTCTTAAAAGTCAGGAGACCAAAATGTTAGGTTCTTAGAATTAATCTCAGATACCAGAAGGCAAATTCAATACCAATAATTATCATCAGGAACATACAAAGAACATACTTCTCCAGTTTTCCCCATTTTCTTCAAAGGCTGCCTTGGTTAACTTGGAATGTAGACTTCATATTCAATTCCTCTCTTATGGTTTTCTGAAGAAAAGGACCGTGTACTAGGCCAGTGTTTTTCAAACCGTAGGTGGTGACCCAGTACTGGGTTGCAGCATGTAAAGCACTGGGTCGTCTTGCTCTGGTCAGCACTGCTACTGGGACATTAAAAGTCCCGTCAGCGGTGCTGCCCAGCTAAGGCAGGCTAGTGCCTACCTTTTACGACAACGCATTGTGTCCTGGAAGCGGACAGCAGCGGGTCCGGCTTCTAGGCAGAGGGGCCACGGGACTCTGCGCGCTGCCCCTAGCACTGGCTCCAGTGCCTGTGGCCATGAGCAGCGTGAAGCCGCCTAGGAGCTGGACCTGCTGCAGGGTGCGGCGCAGTGTCAGAAAAGGTAGGCAAAGAGCTTACAGTCAAAGTGTAAGACAACAGATGGATACAGACAGAGCAACAGGTTACTTCATTTCCTCCAATTAATTCTTTGTATTTGTTATAAAGTTGTACTACGGATTTGGGAAAATATTACATACATCTCTAAAAAGTACAACTATACAATATGCACTTGAAGATAAAAGGACTACTGAACCGAAACACTGTGGTGAAAATTGATATTAATGGTCTAATTAAGGATATAATTGATTATATAAAGGAATTGTGTTTTCCATATATTCAATATGTAGATATCAGTTTAAGATATTTTTCAGATCCATATCTAATACGAGCAGTTTCTCAATAGCCAGGCTCTTCCAGGATTTAGTAAGCCCTTTATTAATAGGAATGTTTCCTGGAGATTTCCCTTTAGTAGCTATAATCATTCTGGCAGCTGCTAATAAATCTTGTAAAAGGAAGTAGAGGATCCATTAGCAGAATCATCTTAACCTAAAAATGCTAATCCTGGTTTTAATTAACTGGGGATCATGGAATATTGAACAATTAAATGATCTGGTTTCTCACACATGAAGAGTTTGGTATTAGCTGACAAGATACTTGAGGGATTATAAAGATATTTTATTCTTGTTCTAATTAATAAAAAGAATCAGTTTGCTCTTACAACTGGAGAGTTTGAACGCAATTTACCTGGAAAGTTGACATTTTGTAAACATTTTTATCATTGAGATTTACTAAAATTCATACACCCACCATGTAAATGATTTGCATATATCCAATAGTCCCCTGGATTTAATTTATTGTAGAATATGAGCCAGATTCTGATCTCAGTTACATCGGTATAACTGAGAATCCAGAGTAACTTCATATATCAGAACCTGGTTTAACGTTCTGTGCTGGATTGGTATTGGACTTACCAGTTTCCATTTAAACATGTTGTGGTCATGTCACTATATTAAGTTTCTTTGGGAAAAGGTTATATCTATTGTACAATACATGAGATCTACTGAGATTCCAGCTCACCTAGCACTTGTTTGTTAGACTAGATGTGGGAATACAGCATGGTCAGTTATCAAAAATAAAATTGTCGTCTTCTGGGACTCCTCACCCTTGGTTGCTCTGATATTGACATCAATGCATAAACAACAAATAATGGGCTAATCTACATGATAATTTTGGAACTAAGTAAATACTAGACAGAAGCTGCAGAAAAATCACTCATCACCTGGGAACCTACTAACCAATCCATGATGTATGCAAATGTCAAAACCAGATTCCTAGAATGTCAATCATACAGTGCTATGCTCCAACAGAGGAACAGAGTGACAAGGATAAAGATAAATTCTATAATTGCTTCCAAAATGTGATTGACAGAATACCAAAACATGATTTACTCCTTGTGATGGGCAATTTTAACTCTAAAGTTGGATGTGACAACCAAGAAATGGAAAGAGCAATAGGGAAACCTGGGTTGGGAATCATCAACCAAAACAGTGAGATATTTGTCAAACTGTGCTTGGTATCTGATTTAGTTATTGCAAGCACCCTGGCCCCTCAAAAAGACTTACACAAAGAAACATGGAATTTGCCAGATGGCAAAATGAAAAAACAGACTGACCATATCTGCATTACCTCAAGATTCTGTTCAAGATGCAAGGGCACATGAAGCAGCAGATGTCAGCACCAACCATAATATTTGCATTGCTAAACTGAAATTAAAACTAAGAAAGATCATCTTTAAATAGAAATCAGTAAAGTAAATCAACAAGTGCAAAACTAAAAACAAGAGCATTGTGAGAAATTCCAACTCAAACTAAAGAACATATCTGAAGCACTGCCAGAAGCACAGGAAGGTGAGAGACAGAAGAAAAAATTAGTACTCAAACAATGTGATTGTAAGAAAGAGAGCAATAATTGGATAAATCAAGAGTCTTGAGGAAGGAAAGTACTGAAAGGAAACTCCTGAATGTGAAGACCAATGAAATATTGGAAAAAGCACAGGAGTACAAGAAAGCGGCTAAAGCAGTAAAAAGTAACACAGGAAAGAGAAATGGAGATATGTTGAAGACCTAGCAGCTGAAGCTGCTGCATGATAGGAAATCACAGAGCCATTTACCAAATAACTAAACCCTGTGTGGAAATTTCAAAATAGGAAATGAGTCAGTAAAAAGCAAAGATGGAAATATGCTTACAAATGAGGTAGACCATAAAAATGGATGGGCTTAGCACGGGGTTTGGGAACCCTTTTTGTATCGGGGCCATTGACCAACTGAAAAAATCAGTGGCGGGCCACACATGTTCAACTCACCTGCCTGGGGGAGCACCAAGGTTCGGGGCTTCCTGCCAACAGTGGGGCAAGCCGGAGCACACAGCTCTGTGGTAGGCAGCTGAGACTCGGGGTTTCCCCCCGTGGGACTGGATCTACAAGCGCCAGCTTGCCCATCGTGGAGAGGAAGCCCCGAGTCTCTGCGCCCCTCCCCCCTGGCAGGTGAGTTGAACACGTGTGGCCCGCCGGCCAGATGAAAATGATCAAGGGGCCAGATCTGGCTCACAGGGCATAGGTTCCCCACCCCAGCTTAACATTTCAAAGACATCCTCAACAGACCAATTCAGCACCAGACTTAATGAAGCATCTGAACTTGATCAACATTGGTCTAACAGAGATGTCAAAAGTACAGGCTGCAATCAAGAAGCTGAAAAATAACAAAGCTGCAGGAGATGATCAAACAACAGCAGAAATGCTAAAAGCATTTGATACCATCATCCTAATGAAACTGACAGAACTGTTTGATAATGTTTGGGGAAAGAGACCCCTCATGATCAGTGGAAACATGAAATCATTGTCAGAATATCCAAAAAGGGTGAGCTTACTGACTTAGTAGTAGAGAGGACTTACACTAATCTCTGTTGATGATGACAGAAGGCTTTCCCTACATCAAGGCCACATACAGTGATCTGTAACAGTGAACAACCAGACAAAGTGGTACAATGTGCACACTAGCATAAAACAGGACTGCATTTTATCTCTGACATTGCCATAGCCTGGATAATAAAGAACTGTATTAGTGGTATAGCATGCTTAGATGACAAATGCCTTGAAGAACTAGACCTTGCTGATGAGATTGTGCTACTGTACTGTGCAACTCCCCAAAAAGTTGGGAAGACAGATAACCTGGCAGCATCATACTGGCCAACAGAGACCTCAAAAAATAAGTGAAACAATAAGAGACATCCACAGCATGTACTAAACTTAGTAAATGTATATAAATCAAAGATACATTGCATCAGAACAAAACTGAGAATTTTCAATTCAAACCATTTCTGTGCAAACAAACCTGCAAAGCTGGACAGAAAACTAGATGCCTTCAAAAATAAGTGCCTACTTAAGATTCTGAGGCACTGATTGGAAAGACTTCACTACCAACAAAGAGGTCTAAGAAATCACCAAGCAGCAGCTTGGGGCACGTGCCAACACGCAGACTTACACATGATGCTGTCAAGTGGAAACCAACTGGTGTGAGGAAACAAAGGCACCCAAGAGAAACCTTAAGAAGAGCCCTTATCGGGGAGGGTGGGACAATAAATCTCAACATCATACAGCAGATGGGAGCAGCAGCTAATGACAGAGAGGAATGGAAAAAGGCTAGTTTCCATCCTGTGCACAAACATTGGCTCAGATCGTAATAATGGAAATACTGTGAAAGATTCCACAAGTATTGATTACCATTTTTGAATGACAGGTTTCAGAGTAGCAGCCGTCTTAATCTGTATCTGCAAAAAGAACAGAAGTACTTGTGGCACCTTAGAGACTAACAAATTTATTAGAGCATAGGCTTTCGTGGGCTACAGCCCACTTCTTCGGATATGCTCTAATAAATTTGTTAGTCTCTAAGGCTTGGTCTACACTAACCCCCCAAATCGAACTAAGGTACGCAACTTCAGCTACGTGAATAACGTAGCTGAAGTTCGAAGTACCTTAGTTCGATCTTACCTCGGTCCACACGCGGCAGGCAGGCTCCCCCGTCGACTCCGCGGTACTCCTCTCGTCTAGCTGGAGTACCGCAGTCGACGGCGAGCACTTCCGGGTTTGACTTATCGCGTCCAGACAAGACGCGATAAGTCGAACCCAGAAGTTCGATTGCCAGCCGCCGAACTAGCGGCTGGGTATAGACGTACCCCATGGTGCCACAAGTACTCCTGTTATTTTTGAATCAATAGTCATGGTGTTTGATTTTGCTATCTGAAAACATTTCGGAGATTGAATTTTACTGATATGAATGCTCATGGAAAGTGGATTTACAACTTTTCACATTAAAACACTTAGTAAAAACGAGCTGCAAATATTCTTTCCATGAACTTCTCCTCCAGAAATCTGAAGGTTACATCCACCCAGAGAATAGAAACAATATTATGTGATGCATGTGATTGCAGAGCCATTGGCCATTATATTGAAAACTCATGGTGATCGGGGAGGTCACAGATGATTGGAAAAAGACAAATATAGTGCCCATTTTTAAAAAAAGAAAAGGAGGAAAATCCAGGGAACTACAGCCTGGTCAGCCTCACCTCAGTCCCTGGATAAATCATGGAGCAGATCCTCAAAAGAATTCATTTTGAAGCACTTGGATTCACAAAGGGAAAGTCAGGCCTGACCAACCTGATTGCCTTCTATGATGAGATAACTGGTCCTGTGGGTATGGGGAAAGCGGTGGACGTGATATATCTTGACTTTAGCAAAGCTTTTGATACGGTCTCCCACAGTATTCTTGCCAGCAAGTTAAAAAAGTATGGATTGGATGAATGGACTATAAGGTGGATAGAAAGCTGGCTAGATCGGCAGGCTCAGTGGGTAGCGATCAACGGCTCAATGTCTAGTTGGCAGCCGGTATCAAGCAGAATGAACCCGGGGTCGGTCCTGGGACTGGTTTTGTTCAACATCTTCATTAATGATCTGGATGATGGGATGGATTGCATCCTCAGCAAGTTCACGGATGATACTAAGCTGGGGGGAGAGGGTAGGGATAGGGTCCAGAGTGACCTAGACAAATTGGAGGATTGGGCCAAAAGAAATCTGAGGTTCAACAAGGACAAGTGCAGAGTCCTGCATCTAGGACGAAAGAATCCCATGCACTGCTACAGGCTGGGGACCGACTGGCTAAGCAGCAGTTCTGCAGAAAAGGACCTGGGGATTACAGTGGACAAGAAACTGGATATTAGTCAACAGTGTGCCCTTGTTGCCAAGAAGGCTAACGGCATATTGGGCTGCATTAGTAGGAGCATTGCTAGCAGATCAAGGGAAGTGATTATTCCCCTTTATTCAGCGCTGGTGAGGCCACATCTGGAGTATTGCGTCCAGTTTTGGGCCCCCCACTACAGAAAGGGTGTGGGAAAACTTAGAGTCCAGTGTAGGGCAACAAATTATTGGGGGGCTAGGGCACATGACTTATGAGGAGAGCTGAGGGGACTGGGCTTATTTATTCTGCAGAAGAAAAGATTGAGGGGGGATTTGATAGCAGCCTTCAACTACCTGAAGGGACGTTCCAAAGAGGATGAAGCTAGGCTGTTCTCAGTGGTGGCAGATGATAAAACAAGAAGCAGTAGTCTCAAGTTGCAGTGGAGGGGTCTAGGTTGAATATTAGGAAAAACTATTTCACTAGGAGGGTGGGTGGAGTACTGGAATGGGTTACCTACGGAGGTGGTGGAATCTCCATCCTTCGAGGTTTTTAAGGCCCGGCTTGACAAAGCCCTGGCTGGGTTGACTTAGTTGGGGTTGGTCCTGCTTTGAGCAAGGGGTTGGACTATATGACCTCCTGAGGTTTATTCCAACGCAATCTTCTATGATTCTCTGTGACCAATCATAACTAAGCTTGAATTTGGATTTTGAAGAGCAAGTAAATAAAATTTGTAATAAATGTCACTGAATTTCAAAAAAATATAGCTAAGAAAATTATGATCTGTGCATGGAGATTTTGGGCCTAATTCTTTAAAATGTTTTTCTACATAAGGCACTCTTATGAGAAAGCTAACCCGTGTGAAGGAAATGCATTACAAATATCTGTCTGCCGTAAATAAATATACCTTTTAAGATTGTGATGATAGGATAGATACATGAAGAGATTCATGGTCCCAAGTCAGAAATTATGGCTAACATACTCTGTTAGGCCTCCTTGAACTTATTTAGACCCCCTAGCACTAGAATCCCCTAGATCTGTTTACACCTGTTTGAGCCATGTGTATGGGAGGATAATTTGATCCAACTTCTGGCTCCTTGGCATCCAAGTTACTCCCTCTGTGACTCGGTTAGTCATGCATGATGGTGGAAGGTGGTTTCGAATATCCCATTATGCTTTACAACTGCATTTGGTCTACTATGCTAAATGGCAAACCAAGCCTCCAGGTTCCTGGAGCTGGGCAGGCCATGCAGCCTTTGGATTACTTATAACTCTTTAAACATTAAAGAAGGTTCCGCATGCAATCTCTCTTTAAAACGGGGACTGTGCCAAGGCCCTATAACACACCTTTGAGGAGGCTATTGCTGCAGAGCAGTCTTTGTATTGTGTGAGCACAAGCAGTGGGGCAGTCTCTGATCCCTAGACAGGCTTGTATGGCAAGTGAAGACTTCTTGCATCCCCTCCCTCACTTACATAAAACCAGGTATGAGCAGAGCCTGAGGAAATGGCTCCATGAAGTTCAGAGCTTGCTGTTGCATCATAGTTTTAAATGTTTTACAAACAATCTAGAAATGAAAGTTAAATATTTGTTATGGTGACACTTTCGAAAGTAATGATCAAAATCACTGTCACACTCAGGGCAGGCTCACACCCAGGGCAATTCAGAAATTTTCCATTTAAACATTTGTTGTTTTTTAAATATAGAAAATTTGGTTTTTCCAACTCAAGAAAAGTTTTCATGAAATATGTCAACTTTCCAGGGAGACATTTCCATTTTGTCAAAAAATGGAATGTCCTCAACTCAAAATATTTCATCCAAACCCTGAAATATTTCAATTTTGAAATGTTGCCATGATGCCACCAGGGAGTTGTAGTTCAAGTGCTTCATGTTTCCACTCTCCTCTGTAGATCAGGTTTCCCAATGGACTTCATCTCCCATGACAATTGCATGGCTGCAGTGCGTCATGATGTACTGCCACACATCACCAAGAGGTTGTGGTGCATGATGGGAGATGTACACTCACCATGATGAGCCCATGAGGAACCCCAGCCACATTTCAGAATAGAAGTATTTCAGGTTGGGGCTGAAATATTTTGAGGTTCCATTTTTCTCCAAAAACTCAACATTTTCCACAGGGAAAAAACCTATTATCTGACCATAGATATATCACAGAGTTTGTTCTGGATCAGATCTTCCCCCCGAATTTAAGAAGCAAGTTTGGATGCAGGCTTTTGGTTCAGGACTGTCTCTATATTTAATATGTATAATGCAAAATACAAAGCAAGTAACAATAATAGTGGAGCAGATTGCATGCATTTAAAATGGTGTTCAAAATGCCAGAATTTTGCATGGTCTGGAGAGTTCCATTGCAGCTTCCATTCAGTTTCACTATCTTCCTTTGCACTCCATTGGTTTTATTAAAAATACCTTTAAAATATGTTTAATCAATATCCCTTCCTGGCACCCACACTATTAGAGGGTACATATCTACTACTACCTACCCACCTCCACTGTGGATTTAGAACTGCCTGTAAGCTAGCTGACACATTTTTCTATTTCTCAGATGAATCATCTGGGATTTTTTTTTTAAAACAGGTCTAAGATAGACGTTAGCTTCTGCTCTGTAATTACCGGAGTCTTTTATGATCTTTTTGCCCAGAGTTGAGCATTCAAAGTAGTGAGACTAGAGACTAAGTAATTATTCATTGTGAAAAGTATTCCTTGCAAGTTCATCCATTTTTTCTGATTTCTGAAAATGTATTTGTTCATCACAGTTACAAGCTGAGCTGCACTTTAGACCCTATTTAGTCTCTCAAGTGGGGACAGGTTTCACTACCTTCACCAATTCTGCATGGAGCCATATGGCCCTACCACTCTTAGAAAGGAGGGCTACAGCCTAGAAATCTGCTTTCCCAACTGTTAACATAGCAGGCCCAATTACATTTGGTACCTGTTAAGCCCTTTCATTCCAGAGACTCATGACAGCAGCTGATAAAAGCAACTCAAATACAGAATCTTCAAAACAAATTATTTATTCACCACCACCCACAAAGGCACAAAGCAAAGAGCAAAAACAATAAGAGGCCTATACAGATGGGTATATTACTATTACCTTAATTTTTTTTTTTTGGCCAGTTTTTGTAAATTCCCCTAAGCCCAGCTAACCCCTATCTCTGGCTGGGAGAAAAAGAATGTCCTGCTTGCAGCATACGTGCTCTATTTCTGTGACTCAATCAGTTTGGAGGTCAGCCTCAGTCTACTGACAACTCTCTCACTTCTCCTGCTTCCCCAAGCCAGTGTTTTTAAGGTTTAGAATCCCCTTTGATCCTAGGCTGTCAGCTCCTGGGTACTGTAACCTATGCCAGCCTGGATAGAGCCATTCCCAATGGATGGTGCAGCCATGGTTATCTTAACTCCTTCAAAGCTGTTTACCCCAGGTGTCTTGTCACTGTTTCATTTCCTGTTGGTTTCTCCCTTAACAGCCTCTTTGATTTAATTCCTGGCAGTCAGCCATGTTGATATCAAACAGATATGCCCCTCAGGTTACAATATTTATTAAAAATATATATATATCTGACCCACAACTCCCTCATACTCCACAGTTGGGATGAACGGTCTTCAGACTACGGACCATTCACACAGAATTTCAATCAGTTATTGGAGAATTCTCTCTCAGGCAAAGATACATGGTATAACAAGTTCAAGCAATAGACAGGGGTTGGGGGGGCAGAAGCAGGGGACAAAGATGGTTTCCAGGAAAGTAGAAGATTTTAAGGAGGGATTTGAAGGAAGAACTCTGCACTTGTATTCATTTCTCTGAAGAATATCAGCTTATGGACCCAAGACTCACTGGGACTACATTTCACTGTACAAATAAGTCATTGAAATATCTTAGAAAGTAGGTTTCCTTTTTTAATATTCCTAGACACGAGTATGATCTACAAATCTTGTGTAACTGGGCATGATTTAAGCCTCAGGCTCCTGCTACTCTAGTCTCAGAATAGACAAAAACGTTGTTAGACTAGAATCATAGCATGTTACAGTTGCACATTATTTTCAAGCCATGCTCAAAAAAAGGTAAGGAGTTGCCAAAATACTGCACATGGTATTTCAAAGACTTCTGTATATTGCAGCATAGAAAATTATAGCAATTTATTACAACCCATATTGTACTGCCCTTAAAACATTTACAAAACTATCATATGATGCACTGTTGTGTGACTGTTTACATAGACATTCCTCAGTATCTCAGAAGCAGTACCATGCACATTAATTGAAGTGGAGGCTGATTATTGATTGTTTACCAACTAGCAAATGAAGAGGACAGAAAACCAACATTCAATCAGACAAACTCATGCTGCTGCCTAGTGTGGTACACTCTGCTTTTTTAAGGTTCTCCTTAATATTGCTTTAACTGAATATCTGTCTGACTTTGCCCCCTTGTGGCAGCGTGTACGCCTCACCTTGCATTTGTTGTTCTGAGAAGGATATATGGGGGGGGGGTACATACAGTCACGAACAACCTCATACACACATAAAATTAGCTCAGGGGAGGGGTTAGTGAAATAGAGGAAAGGCACTTTTAGTAGTGTTATGCAATATGCAGATTTATGTTGGCTGAGTTACAGTTTAATAGAACACATGCATGTAAAAAGCGCTTTCAATCTTTTTAAAAAACAGCAGCAATAAATATCCTTTTGTCTTGTGATGCTGCTGTGTAATCTATACAAACCTGTAAGAATCAAGCAGAAATGGAATAGGAATGGGTAAAATAAACAGAATTATATCTATTATTGTTTAAAAAGGTGTCACGGAGTGTGGGGGAGTCAGAGCCCTGCACCCTCACTTCCTGTGATTCACCATGACTCTCAGCCAGCCAGTAAAATGAAAGGTTTATTAGACGACAGGAACACAGTCCTAAACAGAACTTGAAGGTACAACCAGGATCCCTCAGTCAGGTCCCTCGGGGGAGGGGGTGGGAGGCAGGGAGCTTAGACTCCAGCCTTGGGCTTCCCTCCGTTTCCCCAGACCGCTCCAAACTGAAAACCACCTCCAGCAGTCTCCAGACTTCCCCCAGCTCCTCCTCCAGCCTTTGTCCAGTTTCCCGGGCAAAGGTGTCACCTGGCCCCAACCCCCCCCCCCCTCCTATCCCATCTCCAATGCAGAGAGTCCCAGTAAAACTCCCCTGTGACATCTCCAGGTCAATCCTTCCCACTCAGTCACAAAAGGATATAGGTTTTTGCACAAAATCTGTATTTTTCTATAGTTGAGAGAATGAATTTATTCTCCTTTGTCTAAATAATCTCTCTCTGTAAAGATGAGAACATGTGCTACACCTTGGTAATTTATAGGGTAGTTTATACCTGAAGGATTGGGTCAGAGGCCTTCAAAATATCTTCTAGGCAAGCTAATTTGTGTCATCCATTTGATTGCTGCTTTCTACAAACTGATTTCTTGTGCATCACCAAACCATCCAGACCCTGAGTTTCATTATTTAGTCTGCCTCTATCTTTTAGAATCTTCCTTTGTCAGAGTTCTAGCACGAGCTCTCACGAGCTCTTCAGTCTTTCAGCCATTCAGGCCTCACCCAGCATCCCTGTGAACTCTGGACATTACTCCCAACACAGCCACCCCAGGAATGGATCACATTCCTTTATACGAAGCCCAAGCTGCTTCAGATTTGAATATCGTTCTCTGAGGCATGCAATACACTCTGCTCTTGTCTACATGTGACTTTCAGAAAAAAAAGTCTGCCCTTCCTCCCTCCCTCCTGGTGCTATCACTGGCTAGAGCCCCCAAATCCTCTGGATGCTGCTAGAGACTTGGTTGCAAGAGGGCTCCCACCAGTGCAGCTGGACTGATGGTAGAATCAGGGGGGATTTTTTCCTGCATGGCCTAGGTACAGTCCAAGTGTATAAAATATTAGAATTGAGATGCATTGGAGTCCAGGAGAAAGACTGAAGGGAGTGTTGGGATCTGTCACTGTTGGGAGGATTCATACTGCATGTAATCTAGTACCTTCATTGATTGCAACTGCTGCAATCAGGTGCAAGAAAAGAAGAAAACTCTCAATCTGGTCCCAAATGAACACCTTCAATTCTACTTGAAATTCACTAGAAGCTGCTGCAGTTTCCAGAGCACTGGTATTATGTACTGTCAACATAAGACCCTGCTTAGCCAGTAACTGAAGTTCCTGAAAAATGTGGCAGCCTTTCAAGCAGTCTCAAGATGTAGCCTCAATTACCTATTATCAAAATGACAATGGCACACGTAAGAGTAGCAAGGCCAGCATAACAGGGTGTCTCTGCTGGGCTGGAGATCCTAAAGCCAAGCCAACGTTGATTACAGCATGAGCCCGCCTCAGAGGAATCAGGCAATTTCCTATCAGGAGCAGAAGGTGACCACAGTAAAGGGAAAGTCCAAGAGGCTGTAGTGAGATGGAAGAGAATGAGAGGGGCTCCTGCAGGGAAGGCCCTGAGACTAGGGGAACTGCCCAAGCAAGGAAGGGCTGGGAGTAGCCTATTAAGGCAGGAAGGACTCTGCCCAGACCAGGGGAGCTTGGGTGTACCCAGCTGAAGGCTGGAGGGAAGACTTCTGAACTTTAATTAATAAATCAGACCCAACCCTAAGGAGCACAGTTGGGGTTGGAGTGGAAAAACCCTGTATGGAGTTTACTGGGGATCCAAGTGGGTGAGAGGCTACCTCCAGAACTGCCCTGAGGCAGCCACTCATCTATAGTCAACGTAAGAAATAAAAGGTTTCTCACCAAATACTGATGCAAAAAGAGTTCCCTTGACCCTAGCTACCACCTGATAAGCTAGCTACAGCCTCAGCTCCACCCACGAATTGTATGTCTGTTACCACTGACAGCTACCCTGCCTTCTACCTGTGGTGCCATTACTATCTCTACCAATTCTTCTGGTTGCTTTGTCCAACCTATCAGCTTATGCCACATTGAGCCCTATCCACCTAGCTCTCTTCTAGTCCCTACTTTACACTGGATCCTCCCCTCTTGGTGCCATGATCGATCTTTGCATTAAGTCAAATAGATGTTCATAAATACTCCTAGCCTTCATTTGTTACAGCAGATAAAAGAATTGCTTTTGAATTATGTAAAAAAAGAAATGCCCAATTCTGATCTCACTTAACTGTATAAATCAGGAGTAACATCATATAAGTAAATCACATAGTTGCAAAATGGTATAACTGATATCAGAATCAGACCCAGAGCATTTATAGTGCCTGTGCACTGTGGCCCAGACCGTCAGCTGCTGTAGTTCAACATAACTCCATTCACTTCAATTAAGCTGTGCCAATATACACCAGCTGGAGGATCTAGCCATGGGTGATTGCTCTGGGCATAGAAATAGCAGAAGGCATTACCCATCTTATTACAATTGTGTAACAAATCACCACACTGTGAACTTACAAATAACAGACATGGAATGGCCCAGCGAGAGAGAGAGAGAGAGAGAGTGTGTGTTGTAAAAACTCCTTTGGATAAACAGTACATAGTGAAGAAATGTCTCATTTTAAATGATAATGAACACCATAAGGAGAAATAGGCTGCACCAGAAAACGATTGGTTTCTAGTAGCTGCCAATTTAAAAAAAAAAAAAAAAAACACAAACAAAGAAAAGTTAGAGAGCAGCTTCAAGTCTCCATCTGAATCTGAAGAGGAACCAACCAACCTATTCCCCACATGGCAAAGCAATGACTGGCAATCAAGACTGATTCTTTCACAGGCATTTGAGAACTGGATGAATCTATAAACTGGTGAGTGGGGGATTAAAAAAAAAAAGTTGTGTTGTGATGAGATCTTAATTTGTTTTAAATTTACGTAAAGTGCCAACAGTACAAAATGAGCCCTATATGATCTAAGTAAAGAAATAAGACCCTTTTTCTATCACTGTCATTGAGAGATCCTGGTGTAACTCCACTGACTTCATTGGGTAACCCCCAATTTATCTCAGGGTAAATGAAGGTGAGAATCAGTTCCTAGATAATTAAAACGAGGACCCGATTCTGAAGCCTTTATTCATGCTGAGTAGTATCAGATGAATTAACTTTTAAAAAAAATATGTAGAAGGAGCCATATAAATCATTCCTATATTGTTGTGGATTATCAGAGATCTCTTGGAGCCTGAACCAACACTCATTGAAGTTAATGAGAGTTCCCTGACACAGATAGCTCAGAACACTTTATACACCCAGTGTGGGATTTATGACAGAGGGAGGAAAAGAAAGGAAATGTGAGAAAGTACACATATATTGGAGTACCAAGGGATTAGCAACAGGACAGATCTGGAGTCTTGCCTTTAGCATAGGTATGTCACTGGTTTACATCCATGTCAGGTCAGTAAATCAATAGAAGTTAGGAGCCTAAATATCTTTGAGGATCTGGGTCTAGTCGTCTAAGATTTCCATCATCTAATAGCTGTTGACAATCTAAGCCTAGCTCCTTGTGGTCAGTTCTGCACATCACAAACTGTCATTGTCACATTTGGCCCCAACGTGCACCTTTTTGGATGTCTCGGCAAAGATGCAAATGATTGGCCACAGATATTAAATTACCTCTCATCCTTAAAGATACTGGGTTAGGTTCAGTGTCAGCATAGCACTCAGAGCCCAGGGGGAAGGGGACTACTGTGGCTTTATCCAACTTTGCACCTTCCAGATCCTGGGTTGGTCAGGGAGCTGAAGCAGCCCCCACGCACACGCCTCTTGAGGGCCTGTCTGAGTTATGGCAGCCTTCATGGAACTGCACCATAGACCACAGCACTCCCTGGAATATCTGCAGTGCTATAATCCTACTCCAGACAACCCCCAGACACCAGAACTTATAAAGGGGTCCTCAAAGGACAGCCTAATCGCTAAGAGCCCGAGGAATCCTTCCCTAGTGACAACTGGGGCTTTTACAGCCCCTTTACACTACTCTGTCCCTTCCACCCGGTACAAAGAATTTGGAATGAGGGCAGGGATCTCACCTGGTCTTGTTTCTGTCAGCTCCCAGGCACAGCAGTGGAATGGTGTGAGGAAAGTTGCACAGCCACCACCAATTCTGTAGTAAAATAGAAGACTGCAGTTTCCAGAATTCTCAGTCCAGCATCTTTCTTTAAACACACCTCTCAGCATCTGTTTAATGCTAAGGTGGGAGTGATGATCGCACGGTTTCTTGGTGCTCGTGTGTTACTAATATGGAATGTTGACACACCCACCCCACATCCACATTTAAATTATGCCACTAGCTAAGAGGTAAAGTTCAGTTTGTTCCATTTCATGCCATTCCCTTTACATGGCATTTCTCAGGGCTGGCCCCATAGACATCCAGCTTAAAGATGTGCTTTAATGAAAGCAGTGCTGAAGGAGGGCAGGGTTTCAGCCATCTTCTAACAGATACACTCAGAACCATGGCTCTTTAATCTGTCTCCTGTGGCTCTTTGCAGCACATGATGGTAAAACCCTGGATTTAATTAACAACCAATCAGGATGCTTTTAATATGTTATTAACCAATTGTAGTTGATAAAATAATATTTGGTCAGTCATTTTGCTGTGAAAATAATAATAATATATATATATATATATATATATAAACTAAATATTTCCCCCTAGTTAAATAGGAATATATAGTACTATAGGAAATTAAATAATGAGTTCACACTACTGTGGCTCTTGGGTATTTTTGATCACTAATTTGCCTCCTGAACTCCTGAGGTCTGAGTATCACTGTTCTAGATGGTGTGAAGGCTCCTTTATAAGGTGTAGGTCTCTATATAGCCTTGGACAGCCCGACATACTGATACATATCCCATTATAACACCACTAGGGTGCTTCTGTTCACTGAGCAGAAATAAATAATTAAATACCCTGCCTCAATTGCAGCATGTGACATTTTTCTGTTTATTGTGTTTTTAGTAGTTTGGATTTCCCCCACCCCAGACACTCCTCTCCTTCCATTTTCCCAGCCTACTGCCATGAACTAGTGCTCTCTGGCAGGGATTGTGTGCATTTATTGTTCCCCAAGCAATCATGTTTGGTTCCTTTTTGTTCTCCCATCTAAAATGTAAACCTATGTCATAAAAGAGGCAAAGGAAAAAATATCAGTTATTACTAATCTCAGAATGACAGATTCTAACCCACTTTCCCCAACTGCCTCCTGCAGAGGTTTTTGCTACTACTGCTTCCTTTTAGAAGCTAGAAAGAGCTTTGTGTTGCTTTGTCAGAGGGTTGAAAAAGAGCCAGCTGATCAGTGGTGTGATGTTCTCCATCCCAGTTATCTTATGGTTTGTTTGGTTTTGAGTGTGTAGGAGTTGTTTCCCCCAGCTGTTTGGAGAGGGTGGAAAGCAAGGCTCTTCAGGCTCATGATCCATTTATTCTTCCCTCTCCTTATTTACACCCTTCCCACCCGAATAGGAAGTAGCCCAAGCACTTGTAGAGTCCAGGGAACTTGGAGAACTCCACAAGCTCTGTGGTTTGGGAAAGCAGGACAATTTGGTGCTGAATAATCATGAAGTGTGATACCTGGACCACTTCACTTATAGCCTAGAATTATGAAGAAAAAAAGACTTTTAAAATCAAATCTACAACACAATTCATTCTCAACACCATGGACATATGCACATAATGCCTCCCAGAGGAACATAACTGGAAAGAGTCATAAAATGAGATAAATAACCCTCTGCATCCATTTACAATAGATACACTGAGGCCAAGTACTGGGATAGTATTTGCTTTGAAGAAAACAGTGTGGGGGGAGGCATGGTATTCAAAATTGGCTGAGTCAATAGCACATCCACAAGACCAGCAGATGTGAGCAAATCTTATTAGACAAAAAATGACTATAATTAGGCTGTCTAAAGGAGAAATAACTAGCAAATACCTAGCAATGCAGAACTTCACTCCTCATATACTGTATGGGCTAGATGCCTAGCTGGAGTATACAGAGTATCCAGTCTAGTTGTGCAGGGTTCACCACAGACTGCACCATGCTACTAACTGTAAAGTGTCTATTCCATTAGTAGGCACAAGAGGTGCAACACTCTGTACACTGATATGAAGCTGTTCTGACAAGATTTTCACAGATTTGTAATCTGTATAATTGGCTTGTAAACACTTCTTTTTATACATTTTACAGGATAAGCTATGTAGTTACTTGCACAACTGCTTTAACATATACCTTTCTGCAGTTTTTAGACGCTTATTTAAAAACACTGAAGGGCATCATGGTCCCTATGAGAAAGTGAGATATGCAGAGATACGCAGGACTTTAGAAATGACAGTCTAAGAGACGGGAAGCTGAGAGAGAGAAAGTTTAAAAAGAAATCTCAGGATAATAAGGGCATTATCAAAGGATCCAACTAAGTGAAAGCCATCCAGATGAGAGCTCTCTAAGCATAATGGCTGTATTGATTATTTTGTTGTTGTTGGATGATTCCAGACAGTTATTGTTAGAATGTGCTGAATTCTCTCCCCTCCAGCTTCCTTCTCCCCGACCAACGCTTTCCTCTTTTTCCAATGTAGCTTCATTTTAGTAACAGGTGAAATAATCTATAATTCCCCACAGTGAAGAAAGCATGTTGAGGTTTAGTTCTTCTTTATGAAAGATGTCATTACTGTAATGAGTGGTTACAGTTAATTACTCATAATTTATTGGCAGCCATAGTTAATTGATTCTGAGCAGTTTCTATTTGAAAAAGCAATGTGTTTTTTCCCCAAAAAAAGTCCCAAATTTCAGGTATTTTTCAAAATATTCAGAATTTGTCAGTGTGTCCAAAACAGGTTCCAAAGTCGCATCCTAGATTGTTCCAAATGAGAATTTTATTTTTCCCATCCAATCAGCAAAGAAAAATATATTTAAAAAAAGATGAATAAGAAACACCACTGGTGTTGTTCATCTGTTATTCCAACAGATACTTATAGTACAACAAAATGAAACTGGTTATATAATAAACACCACTATGGAATAAAGAAACTAGGTAGGATTAAAGGTATTACACTAATCTACTGAGTTCTGAGTAATTGATAATAATCTTACCCTTCTTCTGAAAGATCTGTGCATAAGATACAAGACCACTTATCTTCTACTAGTTGTTCAGGACAATCTGAGTTTAGGTGGGGGAAGACAGCCAGAAACTCAGATTTCTGGAAAATTTTCATGCAATGATGAAGTCTTTGCCTTACACATTTGGGCCCTGATCTGCAAATTTTCATAGATTTGAAGGCCAGAAAGGTCCATTAAATCATCTAGTTTGACCTGCTGTATAAGACAGGATATATAAATTTCATCCAGTTACTCAGTACTAAGTCAAATAACTTGTGTTTGTCTAAAGCACATCTTCTAGGTAGGCCTCTAGTCTTGATCTGAAGATTTTAAAAGATGTAGAGTCCACCACTTTCCATTGATAGTTTGTTCCAATGGTTGAACACTCTCATTGTTAAGAGTGTGCCTTAAACACTTAGGACATGCATAGCTTTACCCACATGAGTAGTCCCCGAGACCACAAGGGATTACATAGGAGTAAACCTACACACATGTTTAAGTATTTGCTGAACCAAGACTCAGATTTTTACAGTATGAGGTGAAAGAAAGAACGTGATACTGACTGGGAAGAGAGTCCAGAATCCATCCTACCCCTTCAGTGCTGTGAAACATCAGTGATCTTGTTTTTCCAGGTCCCGCATCTGATGAGTACTGCAAATGTTCTCCTGCCCTGCTGCTGAGTGGGTGCATTAGGAGAGAAGGCTGTCTGTGCCTCCTCTGTTCATTAGATTCACCCAATTTACACCATCTGAAGATGTGGCCCTTCATTTTTTCCGTTGGAGTAGACTCAGGGATGGTGTGGGGAAGAAATCATCATGAGTTATAAACTACTGGCTAGAAAAAGCTTTAAAAGTCATCCTGTTATTAGTTACCTTTTACACTGCAGTAGCAGTCAGAGGCCCTGCATTAGGAATATGAGCCCCATTGTACTAGACACTGTCTACACATGAAATATAAAAGCATGTTACTGTGCAAACAAGTTTACAAATCGAAGTATGTGATGAGATACAACAGATGGAGAAAACCCTAGAGTATTAAAACACACCAGAAGGGATTCTTTTCCCACAAATGAATTATACTGTACACTGTTGCTACTTGTACTGAATGTCCTTGGACTAATACCACTTTATGCAGGACTGGAGGTGGAATTAGATTTCCTTTCAAACTCTCCAGATTGAGTACTGCCTCCCACACATTTTGTTATCCTGCTGTCAAAGTTCATTCTGACTTGCACTGTCATATTTATTTTGAAGATGTTTTCAGATTACAGGGGCTGCAATGGAAAGAAACACTGACACAAAATTTTGAACGTTTTTCTGTAAGCAATAGACATAAAGGTGTTTCTGAATTAAGGCCATCACAATCAGTGCATGCAACTGGTAAGAATGTTGTGCAGTTCTGATCTGAACGCAGCATTGAACATAGCTACACTGAAAGCTGTCATTTACCCTTGTCTGCATCCCTTTTTGTGTCCAGATAGTGGGGATAAAATTGATTTTTTAGCGAATTATTCTATGTAGAGGTTGAGTTTGTGAGTTCAGCACATTGCTGAAGCCAGCCAACTATTGAACCAAGTCCCAAGTGGTTTGTTAACAGTACCTCTAACAACTTGGTTTCCCTCTGACCAAGGCAATTTAAGCTCTAAGCTTGTTTTTACCGTCTCTTGCATATCTTAATTCAAACACTATAGTTTTCATTTTTGAGTGGCTTTGTTTCTTTCTGGTGTCTAACATAATTGAACTGCCTTAGAAGTACCAATCGAATTAAAAACTCTTCCTTACATACCAAAGATAGATGAACATCCACTAGTAAATCTTTATTTTTATAAGCTAGGACACGACACTTATGGACCCAGCTGTGCTTCCATCGACATTACTAGGAGTTTTCCCCATGGATTTTAATGGAAACAGGAACAGTCCATATGGTACTAATGCTAACCTTATACAGCACCATTTAGCCCCAAATATCACAAAGCACTTTGCAAATTATGTCCTGTACAGAAGGAATTTCATGGAGAACTGAAATGCAAACACCTTAGGAGTGAAAAATGGCAGATGTTTAACAGCACACAGCAATATTACCAAAATGACTTAGAGCCAGCAGTGAAGAATACTATCAGACGAAGTGCACTTGGAATCTAGGTTGACACAATATAGTTACCAAAAACTGAGGTTAGGCTGCACAATTTGACACTCTGAAGTAACAATTCTTTAGAGATAAATTCTGCTTATAGATGCATACATGCAGCTCCTACTAAGTGACAAGTGGGGAGAGTTTACCCACAATGACAGAATTTGACTATTAGTAGTGCAGATTTAACAACATATTGTGAACTTTTATGAATCAACTTATTGGGCTTGTTTCTTCAAAATATTGTCTTCTTAGGTTAGCTTCTCACTGCTTTTTGAATGACCCAACTTCCTCTTTTCCACCCACCTCTGCATCGGTTTTGAGATGCCTTATGTGGTGTAGGCACAGGATTTTATAATGTCCCATGAGAATTAATGTATGATTTGATTTCATCTGGTCAGCCACCCTTTTTGAACAACAGAAAGGAATGACAGACCAGAACAATCCTTATGACTGATTATGGTCACCCTTTTGTTTTAGGATAAGTTATAATGTCTACTATGGTTTCCTATATGTATTACAAATTAGGCACTCTAGTTAAATATACATTTATTTGTTTTAAGGTTTTAGTAAGTAAGAGACAGGATCTTGTATTGTATCTATGTTAAGGAGATTAGAGGAATGCTGAGGGCCTGAAGCCCCAATGTGAATTGTTTTAGTTATAAGATTTAGCAAGGCTTGATTTACAATGTATTCTGCTGAATATACAATACTGCTGTCTGTATACCTTTGAAAGTTTCTGTAAGAGAGATAGTTTGTGTGAATGAGGAATGCATGCATCAGGAAAAGATAAGGTGTGAAAGCCATCACAAGTGTCCAGATGGTTAAGAAGAAGAAGTGAGAGACTTGGAAAGACCAGGAGACAATCAGAAAACATCCATTGTATCCGATGCTAAACATGTTAGCAGCATTGATGACCTCAGAGGTGAGGCAGGCACCCCCGAAGGCGAGTCAACAAATAGGAGATAACAATGGGAAGCCTGACAATAACCATCAAATGATAACAGCAGAAAACCCCAAGATTAACACCATTTAAGGACTAATAATTACAGGATGACATTGCAAAATGCATGGACTCAAATGGGAATTTACAACTATAAAGCTGGGGTGTTTTGCCATGGAACTTAGGGTTCAGTCCTGCAAAGACTCGGAGTATTGGATCGCGACCGACAAGAGCCCAGCTCCTCACTCGTGCTCAATCTAACTGGCCATTAGATTGACTTGAGCTACAACAGACTGGTAACTATAAACATCATTGGCAGAACTCTGTGTGTGTTTGTGTGTGTGACTGAAAAGCATATGCTAACTGCATATTTGCCTTCCTCTATAAAGATCCCGTGTGCTTTGTATGAGCATAACAGTGGATGTATTTATAGTATGATTTATGTATGCCACGAAGTCCATTCCAAATACTGCTCAGCAAATTAATTTAATCTTAAACTATACTTTTGTATTTGTAGAGCACACAACTTTCCAGGAAACTATTAATAGCACTTGAAAGAACAAAAGATTAATCATCCCCATGATACTGTACATTCATATCAATGGATTTGGGATGGGATTTTCAAAAGGAGCACTGAATTGGAGTTGGTCACCTAACATCTTTGGCTCCTTTTAAAATGCCAGCAGGTGGCCCACCTTTTTGTCTGTCTTTTTCTGACAGTTGGGACCCTCTGGTGCCAGGTACCATAGCTTGGGTATACTACGCCACACTATTGACCATACTGATCTTAGCAGCATTTCTTAAACCTAGCTATTGGTGTCTCCCTCTTACCAGAAAAGTTGACTACGTAGCCTCCTCTAGTCACTGTTACTGACACTCACTTTTCTGACACCTTATTAACTGACCAGTAGGTCTTGCCCTCACTGGAGATCAAGTGCAGCAATTTACAACTGTGACGTTACACCCCATATTCTTCATAGAAATATGGTTATGATATGAATATGGCATAACTAAGCTATACTTTATGCAAGATGGCTCATGTAACATATCATTGGAAAGGTTATGATTTATTGAATGTGATTATCCAATTGTATGCATGTATCATTTCTGTATCAAAGTTAGGAATATTGACGATGTAACAATTACAACTGTGTGTGTACTTGGGGGGAGGGGAGGAACGCCCACCAGACAGTAGGCAATCCTCCTGAATGACCCATTTAAGAAGAACAATAGAACTCTGAAGATGCTAATCTCCCACCTTCCCAAGGTGCTTCCTGGGATGCTACATTGACACTATAAGATCAGGTGCTAATGTCACCCGATAAAAATAACCTCTTGGACACTGCTGGTACTTTTCCTCTGTAGAGGGATGGGGATCAAACAAAAGAGTCCCAACTTAGGTAAATCCTTTTTAAGGGCTGGGGATGGGGTTGATAGGGACTCTCCTCCATTGCCTGCCCTACTGCTGAAAGTACCTGAGGGGAAAGGCAGGGGTGAGTCCAGACAGACAGGGGTCCGGTCTGTGAGAAGAGATAACTGGAACTTTAAGCTACAGAAACTCTGCATCCTGCCTAATTCAACATTTAGGGGTGAGAAATTACATTTTGTAACCTGTTTCTTTAGTGAATCAAGCTTAGTTTGCGTGTTTTGTTTTATTTGCTTAGTAATCTGCTTTGTTCTGTTTGCTATCCCTTATAATCACTTAAAATCTGTCTTTTGTAGTTAATAAACTTATTTCTAGTTTAGAACATAACCCAGTTTGTGCAATCCATATCCGGGGGGGCAAGAAGCTGTGCATATCTCTTTTCACATTGAGGGAGGGCACAAATTTTTATGAGCTTCCACTGTGCAGATTTTTCTATACAGCACAAGACAGTATACCTTTGGGTCTGCACTCCAAGGGAGGTGGGCACCTGAGTGCTGGGGCAAGTCCCTTAAGCTGAATCTTCCCAGATCTGATCTCTGTGTCTTTCTGCAGCTGGGTGTGGCCCTGCCTGTGTGTGCGCTAGAGGAGGCTTAAGAGCATGTCTCAGCAAGACAGAGTAAAAGGGGCCTAGGCTGGTGGAACGGACAGGCTCAGTACATCAGGTGGCACTTAATGGGGAGCAACCTGTCACAACAACATGCCTGATCTTTTGGAGCTTGGAGTGCAACCTTATCATCCTGGCAGCTCTACTGTTATTACCCATGCATGGATAAATACTTCATGGCCTTTACCCCATTAAATCAGTTACTGATTAGGAATAAATGTTTTATTAAAGATATTCAAATGCTTAAAAACTAATAGCAAAGAGAAATATTACAATATTTCTGTCCACTCCAAAGGAGTAACTGCAAAGACTGTACAATATGAATACTGCTGCTTTCCTGGCTTGAAAATCATAGGGTAGAACAAGATGGTAAAGAGAACATGAATAGAAATTAATATTTCTGGGGGAAGCAGCAAATAAACATGCTGAGCCACCATGTCATGTGCCTAATTTGTATTCTAAGAGAGATCCTTCATCTGTTTACAGCACCATCTCTCCACAATTATGAGGGCCTTTGCCATGGACATGTTTTGTTCACATGCCTGATTGTAGTGCTTGTAATCAGGGATGCAGGCTAGCATGAATGCAGTATACTCAGCCTCAGGAGTGATTTTGTTCTTTATTTCTTTTTAATAAGACTCATACACTCTAAAAGGACGTGAAAAGACTATTATTAAAATACCTTTAAATATGTTTAATGGTGCCACCTGCTGACTCAAAAATCCCTTTCCTCCAAGCCTGTACAAAGTATTTTGGCTAATTGTAAGTGCCCTCATCACAGTGCCTATAAATGTACCATGTCATTTAGTCTTTTCAGAAAGACTTGATAAAGACTCATTTCTAATAAAAAGCCTTAAGAGAAAACTCAAATATTTCTGCTTAGAAGAGCAAGCTTAATATCTAATAATAGCACTTACTGTATTTTAGATCTTCAAAGTGCTAAGATGATATTTATTAATCTATGCTTCCATTGGAAAGTTCTGAATTTAACTTTGTGTTGGATGATGGGTAATGAATATCAATAGGTAGCCGGTTTCCCTCTTTCAATTAAAGTATTTTCCTCCCCACCTTATCATGTATAACACAAATTAAATTGTGGCAAAACCTCTGTTTCTTTGGGAATTCCAAAGGGCTGTCTGTCTGTAGTATGTGAGATATAGTAACAAGGGGCTGGTGAATTTTCAGTTTTTCTAGTCTTTTTTCCTCTCATCCCCTATCAGTTTTCCTCTCTAGAGGCTGCCAGCCTAAGGATCTATTCTCCCATCAAAGCAGCGAGGAGTTATTCAGATAATCTAAGGCTAGATTAGAACACTATCTTGAATAGGGGGTAGCACAGAAACATACTGTCCCAGATGGAGCTCAGGGATGGTTCAACACTCCATGGGCTGGTGCGCGGGGGTGGAGCCATTAGCCCTGCTTCCTCTGCACTTGACAACCAGGCACACACAGAGGGAGCAGTCCGAAATGTACTCCTAAGTGACTTGACCTTTGTGTACCCAGCACAAGGGAGTGCGGGTCCCTCTAACACCTCCTCATGCCTCTCACACCTCCTCCTAGCACACCTATGGAAAGGCCAAGGAAAATCTATCCCTAAATTTGTATCCAGCACAATTACAACAACATTGCCCCCTCTGTTTTATTTCATTTCTCCAGCTTTCCTCCAGAGATCATCAGCTGGAGCTAAAGTTAGTTTTAAACCAGCAGGTACAAATAACTTCAATCCAAGAGTTTTAAAAAGCTGGTTGAAGAGCTCACTGAACCCTTAATGTTGATTTTCAATAAGTCTTGGAGTATAGGGGAAGTTCCAGAAGCCTGGAAGAAAGCTAATGTGTCAATTGTTAAACTGATTAAGTTTGCAGATGACAAAAACTGGGGGAAATGGTAAATAACAAGCAGACATGTCACTGATTCAGAGTGATCTGGATTGCTTGGTGAACAAGGCACATGTAAACAGTATGGTTTTTAATAATGTAAATGTACACATCTAGGAACAAAATATCTAGACCATACTTATGCAATAGGGGATTCTATCCGGGATAGCTGTGACTCTTGTTCAGAGTTCAGGCTTGTGGTGGACAATAAGCTGAACATGAACTCCCAGTGTGAGCCAAAACAGCTAATCACAGAAAAGTAGGACATGAAGGGACCTTGATAGGTCATCTAGTCCAGTCCCCTTCACTGAGGCAGGACTAAGTATTTATCTAGGCCATCCCTGACAGGTGTTTGTCTTAATTGTTCTTAAAACCTTCCAATGATGGAAATTCCACAACATCCTTAGGTAATTTATTCCAGTGCTAATGTCTAACCTAGATCTCCCTTGCCGTAATTTAAGCCCATTACTTCTTGTCTTGTCCTCATTGGTAATGTGAACAATTTATCATCCCCCTCTTTCCAATTTTTTATGCACTTGAAGACTTAGTCTTTTCCTCATCAGATTAAACAAACATATTTGTGCAGTCTTTTCTTATAGGTTATGCTTTCTAGATCTTTAATCATTTTTATTGCTCTTCTCTGGACTTTTTCCAGTTTGTCCACATCTTTCCTAAAGTGCAGTGCCCAGAACTGGACACAATACTCCAGCTGAAGCCTTATCAGTGCTGAGTAGAATAGAATAGATTACTTCTTGCTTACAAAACGCCCGCTAATACATCCCAGAATGATGTTCACTTTTTTTTGCAACGGTATTACATTGTTGACTCATATGTAGTTTGTGATCCAATATTAACCCCAGATCCTTTTCTGCCGTATTCCTTCCTAAGCAGTCATTGCCCATTTTGTATTTGTGCAATTGATTATTCCTTCCTGGGTACTTTTCATTTATCCTTATTGAATTTCATCCTGTTTATTTAAGACTATTTCTCCAGTTTGTCAAGATCTGAATTCTAATCCTATCTCCCAAAGTACTTTCAAGCTCTCCCCGCTTGGTATTGTCTGCAGTTGTTTCTAGGTCATTATCCAAATCATTTATAAAGATATTTAATATAACTGGATCCATTACATATCTCTGCAGAATCCCACTCAATACTCCCTTCCAGCTTGACTGTGAACCATTGATAACTGCTCTCAGAGTATGGTTTTCCAACCAGCTGTGCACTCACCTTAAGTAGGTTCATCTAGGCTATAAAAACCAACAAGGAGTCTGGTGGCACCTTAAAGACTAACAGATTTATTTGGGCATAAGCTTTCGTGGGTAAAAACCTCACTTCTTCAGATGCAGAAGGCCCTGCTTCTTCTGGTTGAGGCCCTGCCTCTTCCTGTGGAGGCCATGCCCCTGCCCAGGTCTCTAGCATACCGGTAAGTCCTTTAACTTACTTTCACCCCTGCTTCTAGTTACTTACAATCTGATTATTTGCTCCATTATCTTTCAGGGAATTGAAGGTAAGATAACTGGTCTATAATTCCCTGGGTTGTCCTTATTCCCGTTTTTATAGATCGGTACTTCATTTGCCCTTTCCCAATCCTTTGGGACCTCTTCCATCCTCCACAAGTTCTCAAAGATAATCACTAATGGCTCAGGGAGCTCATCAGCCAATTCCTTAAGTATTCTAGGATGTATTTTTGTCAGGTCCTGCTGACTTGAAGATACACCTTGTTGAAATAATCAGTTACTTATTCTTTCACTATTTTATCCTCAGATCTTACCCCATTTTCACTGACTGTCAATATGTCATCTAATCACTGCTAATCTTTTTGGTGAAAACTGAAACAAAAAGGGCATTTAACACTTTGGTCATTGCTGCATTTTCTGTTATTGTCTTTCCTGCCTTATTGAGTAATGGGCCTATCTTGTCCTTAGTCTCTCTCTTGCTTCTAATGTGTTTGTAAAGGGTAACAAGCAAACATTTTATGTCCCACACTAATTTAATCTCATTTTTGCCTTGGCCTTTCTAATTTTGTCCCTACATTTTTGTGGTTTTTTTTTTTTTATTTTCATCCTTCATAATTTCACCCAGTTTCCACTTTTTATGACACTTTTTTTTTTTTTTTTTTTTTTTGAGTTTCAGGTTCTTGATCTCTTAGTTAAGCTAAGGTGGTCTCTAGATCATACTTTCTCTCTCTCCTACGCATTAGGATAGTTTGCTCTTGTGCCCTTAATAATGTCTCCACAACTGCCAATTCTTGGAGACCACCATTTTTCTCCATCATCCATACCCCTTGTAGATGGCCAGGAACAGAGTTGAGGCAAACTGCTTTATCCAAGGCAAATGTCATTTCTGCTCCAGAGATTGGGTGGCAGCTGGAGTTTGTGTAGCAAGAGACTGTCACTTCAGCAATGTGCTTGAATTATGATTGGAATAATTTGACATTTCATGGGGCATTTGAATTTGGGTCTCCTGTACCACCACTACTGCTCTGAAGCCACTATGTTGGCACTTTGAAATATTCCTTTCAAGTCACAGTAGCTTTAGTTTACAGCTGTCTACACTATTCTTTTTCCTGTGATTTCTAATTATGTCAAGGAGGATGGGGATTTTGCTAAGCTAGACAGTGTTAATTTAGCAGTCTCCATTGGCAGGAGATAATTAAATGTTTAAGTGTATGATAGAAATTATTTCCTGGATAGTCTGAGGATAAATGACTATGAGCTTATGGGGGGAAATGATGCAAATGATATTAAATACAATCATTGGAACAGCTTGACTTTTAGAATTTATCCAGAAGTTGAGAATTAAGAAACAGGAGTAGAATATTGCTGTGTGCATCTCATCACCTGCTCCCACAGAGAAACTACAAAGGAGGACTTGAGAGGAAGAAAAAGTCCATTATGTTTATCACATGGAGATCCTCGGGAATTATGCTCTTTAAAGTCTTGGGGTGGAGCACAGAGTTTGTAGGGGTGCAGCCAAACAAACGCAACAGATCCTGGGAATCCACAGGCAAGGGTGTGCTTTCGTTAGCAGATAAGAGTGATCCTGTGCTGACAACTGGCCATCCAGATGGTCTTCCTGCCTACATCCCCTGCCCCTAGCAGCATAGATCTGGCAAAAGCCCCACTGCTCTTGGTTAAGTCCCCTATGTCTGCTTGGGTACAGTAGCAAAGTGACTTAGCAGGACTAACACAGCACCAAACTGTGTTACCTCCCAACTGTATTTGCACATAGAATCTAGTGAGTCTAGAGAGAATGGTGCTGGTACAATGGCCATCTGCCTACACCATCCAGCCCAGGTGACTAGCACCCCTAGGGCTCAAGTAAAAAGACACAAGCAGTGGCATTGCAACAGCAGTAGCACTTCCTCCCTGTCACATGATGAAAGGGGTGCTCAGCTTCTTAAGCACACAGTTATCTAAAAATCAGCTATTCCTTCTGTTATGCTCTTTCCTTAAGGGACTAGCACTGGTGTGGGGTTTGTAAGCCCCATTAAATCTGGTATCATCTTCTGGGTTCTGCTTCTGTGGCCACCAGGTTTACAGTAGAAGTAACGATAAAGGTTTCAGCAGAACTGCTTCCATTGACATCACATAGGAAAGATTTTTCAGTGGTTGCTGCTTCTGAGCTAATAGATTGCATAGGCCATTAAAGATCTCTGTATAAGGAACAAAATCATTGCTTTCCTTTCCCCTTCCAAGGGTCACAAGTGACTGCTGCAAGAGCAGTTTCCAGGCACAGAAGGTGAGGTGGGAGGGTCCAAACTTGTCCCCTAGCAGAAGGGAGGGTTCTTTTATTTGCTATTTAACATGGAGATTTACATGGCTTTCTAATACATTCTATGCTGCCACCATCTGGCCCTTGGTATAATATTACGTTTTCTAGTTTTCAATTACCTACAGCCCTATCAGAGTTTTCCATGGGCTGGAAAATAGCAATACTTTTCCTGAGGTGATTTTACAAGACTTTAAAGACTTGCCATTGACCAAGAAGCCCAGGAGCATTTACACTGATATTTGTAGCATAGATATGCACCCCAAAATCTGTCAGCATAGGAAAGGCTGACACCCATCAACATGAATAACTATCCATGGCACTCACTGCAAAAGTGCAGCCACTCTGAAGTGACAGAGAGCATGTCTTCTCCTGAGTGACGTGCTTAAATGTCCCTTACCACCAAGATATAGGCCAGGTCTACACTACACATTTACTTCAGTATAACTATGTCACTCAGGGTGTCACCCCAAATGCCATAGTTATACCAACCTTAACCCCCTGTGTAGACAGCACTATGTTGGTGGGAGAGCTTCTCCTGCCAACACAGCTACCGCCTCTCATGGAGGTGGAGTTAAGCCGACGGGAGAGCCGTCGTCACCAAACGCACTACAGCAGCACAGCTGTATTGGTGCAGCTGCACCAATGCAAGTTTGTAATGTAGACTTGCCCATAGTAAGCTAGATCTATTTTCTGCAGCCAAGGCCCAGGAAATTCTGCAACATCTTTATTTGAATTAAATACTAGAAATAAGACAATGACTAGAACAGTCAGTGCAATAATCAGCATGCTGTTTACTTGTATATTAAATTCAAATTACAGTGTCCCTACATTTTCAGTTTTCAAGGTGGGCAGGGAGTTTTCAGCACTTAGGGAAATGATTCAACACTCTGCAATAACCTAAATGTTTCTACCACTATGATCAGCAATGAAATAGTTAATCATATTGATATTTAAGTTATTACATTTCCTAGTTAATATCCCTTTGTGTGGAGGGCAGCAGCTCAGAGCACACTGAGCTATTATGTCAGGCTGTCTGCAGCCTCAGGGAGACATTGCTACATCAAGTTACACTCTGGTAATATTTTCAAAGTTTTCTTCGTGGCTAAAAGGACCAGAAACATTTTAAAATGAAAGCTTGGATTCTAGAGCAATATTCTGCAGCTACATAATGAAACAAATTTCCCTAGGTATGCTGTGTGCTACCCAACATCCTGACTGTGGGGTGTCTAGACAAACTGGTGGGAGAGGTTGTGAGGGACCAGGGGTGACTATACTATGGTCACATGCACGTGTACACACACATAGTGACCCTATCGTGATCCCTCCTTCTCCCTATGCATCTACTCCATGGGAATTATTTACATCTTCTTAATAGATCGAGAAAAGGAGCAGACTTTGTAGAAGGCCAGTTGAGTTATGAGGAGCTCGAGTACAAGAAGCACATGGTACCCCACACATCCCCTTCAGTTCCAGTGACAGATCAAATGTCAGATCCCTCTGTGCTCCTTCCACATCCAGTATATTCTTAGAATTGGTCATTGTAGCAGGGTGATATAATGCAGTTTCACCTATAACGCGGTAAGATTTTTTGGCTCCCAAGGACAGCGTTCTATCAGGGTAGAGGTGTAATACAATTTCATGATAAAATATTCAATTCCAATTAAACAGCTTTTTCTGACAAACAGTTTTGATAAATTTCCTACCAACTCTACTTAGGGGTTCAAAATTTGGATCAGCATTTTAAAAACATTTGTCACTGTCAGTTTTGTTATTTCTACGTTATGGTTTTGCACACACAGAGAATAGCCACGTACTTTCTATAAAGATGACCTTTGATATTGGTATAAAGAAGAGAACAAAAAAAATGTCTCCATGAGACACACAGCGTGTGTCCGTCCGTTTTCTGAAAAGATCATTGAACTGAATACAAAATGGCTGCCTTCCTCTAGTCCATAGTGATTTAGAATGAGGTTTTCAAAACCGCCTAAAGGAGTTGGACTCCCAGTTCCCATTAACGTTAATAGAAATCCCACAGCCAAAATAGCTCAGTTTTAGAGATATACAATGAAAGCAAATGCTTGACAATTATATAACTAAATTTACTAGAAAACAAAGTTTTCACTTCTAAAATGGGACGATTACAGAATGGTTTTGTATCTGAGGTATAAGATCAAGAGTTGTTGGATTTTTCACTTAGGTGGCAATTTTTAAAGAAAAAAATAATTCCAGATTGAATGAAATGTTTTGTTCAACCCACAACAAAAATATTTCATTTTTGGTTTTGAGCATTTAACATTTAATTTAAAAAAATAAAAGGAAGTTTCTGAATAAAGCCATTTCAAAATTTTAAAAAATGAAACATTTCATTTTGAAAATATCAAAACAAAATCTCTTTAAAAAATTATTTTCCACCAAATTATGTCAGCAAAAATTATCATTTTGTGAAATGTTTTGGTATCACCAAATGTGTATTTTTCCACCAAAAAAAGTTTAGTTCAAAACATTTCACCCAGCCCTAGTTGCAAACCTTTGAAAATAGGTGTTTGCATCAAAAATATAGGCAAACCTCATAATTATAGGTACTAGTTTAGTATCGTTGGTGCTTGCTTATATATCCAGTTTCTCTGGCCCCAGTTTTTCCTTAAACATATTTTTGGTGGGAGAAGATGTGAACACTACAGGAACTGGCATGCCATATGTTTCCTCACTTATGGGGATGAACAAAATAAAAAAAAAGCTTCATTTCATTTTTAAAGCAGGCTGAGTGATTTTGGAGTACATTGATGCCCTGTGATATCTGCAGAACACAGCACTGGGACTGTAAACTCTGAATTCCTCCTTACTTTTGTAATAAAAGAATAATGAGCTCAGTGGTGCAGAAGCAACACACCACACTCTGAAAGATACCTCAAAGCCCATTCTGCCGCTTCATTGGTGTGTATTAAAATTAATGAGTTTCTGCTAGAGAAGGAAGGAGGTGTCCCTACATACGAATGAAATCTCTAATCTTTACATTGTAGCACTACTGCTGAGCAAAGCAGCAGACTGCTTTTTTTCAGGGGCAAAGTGGGAACAGAGTGAAGATGCTGCAGGAGGAAACAAAGCTTTTCATTTACATCTTAACATTAAGATGGGCAGTACAGCATGGGGAGAAGGTGACCAACCCTCTGTGGAGAAAGAAGTGGTTCGGGACTATTTAGAAAAACTGGACGTGCACAAGTCCATGGGGCCGGATGCGCTGCATCCGAGGGTGCTAAAGGAGTTGGCGGGTGAGATTGCAGAGCCATTATTTTTGAAAACTCATGGCAATCGGGGGAGGTCCCAGATGACTGGAAAAAGGCTAATGTAGTGCCCATCTTTAAAAAAGGAAAGAAGGAGGATCCGGGGAACTACAGGCCAGTCAGCCTCACCTCAGTCCCTGGAAAAATCATGGAGCAGGTCCTCAAGGAATCAATTATGAAACATTTAGAGGAGAGGAAAGTGATCAGGAACAGTCAGCATGGATTCACGAAGGGGAAGTCGTGCCTGACTAACCTAATTGCCTTCTATGATGAGATAACTGGCTCTCTGGATGAGGGGAAAGCAGTGGATGTGTTATTCCTTGACTTTAGCAAAGCTTTTGATACGGTCTCCCACAGTATTCTTGCCGCCAAGTTAAAGAAGTATGGGCTGGATGAATGGACTGTAAGGTGGATAGAAAGCTGGCTAGATCGTCGGGCTCAACGGGTAGTGATCAATGGCTCCATGTCTAGTTGGCAGCCGGTTTCAAGTGGAGTGCCCCAAGGGTCGGTCCTGGGGCCGGTTTTGTTTAATATCTTTATTAATGATCTGGAGGATGGTGTGGACTGCACTCTCAGCAAGTTTGCAGATGACACTAAACTAGGAGGCGTGGTAGATACACTAGAGGGTAGGGATCGGATACAGAGGGACCTAGACAAATTAGAGGATTGGGCAGAAAAAAACCTGATGAGGTTCAACAAGGACAAGTGCAGAGTCCTGCACTTAGGACGGAAGAATCCCATGCACTGCTACAGACTAGGGACCGAATGGCTAGGTAGCAGTTCTGCAGAAAAGGACCTAGGGGTCACAGTGGACGAGAAGCTGGATATGAGTCAACAGTGTGCTCTTGTTGCCAAGAAGGCTAACGGCATTTTGGGCTGTATAAGTAGGGGCATTGCCAGCAGATCGAGGAACGTGATCGTTCCCCTTTATTCGACATTGGTGAGGCCTCATCTGGAATACTGTGTCCAGTTTTGGGCCCCACACTACAAGAAGGATGTGGAAAAATTGGAAAGAGTCCAGCGGAGGGCAACAAAAATGATTAGGGGTCTGGAGCACATGACTTATGAGGAGAGGCTGAGGGAACTGGGATTGTTTAGTCTCCAGAAGAGAAGAATGAGGGGGGATTTGATAGCAGCCTTCAACTACCTGAAGGGGGGTTCCAAAGAGGATGGAGCTCGGCTGTTCTCAGTGGTGGCAGACAACAGAACAAGGAGCAATGGTCTCAAGTTGCAGTGGGGGAGGTCCAGGTTGGATATCAGGAAAAACTATTTCACTAGGAGGGTGGTGAAACACTGGAATGCGTTACCTAGGGAGGTGGTGGAGTCTCCTTCCTTGGAGGTTTTTAAGGCCCGGCTTGACAAAGCCCTGGCTGGGATGATTTAGCTGGGAATTGGTCCTGCTTTGAGCAGGGGGTTGGACTAGATGACCTCTTGAGGTCCCTTCCAACTCTGATATTCTATGATTCTATGATTAGTGAAATCTGGATTGTCAGGAACCATTGCTTTTTCCTAATTTCATTTATATAACAGAGTAAAAAAAAAAAAAACTGACCATGCTGAAAACCAGCCAACACCTGAAGCTGCTAGCTCAGCCAATATAACCCTAATAGTTAATGGATCTCAATTATGGATTCTTTATTTTTGTTCACAGGAGCAGATAGCTGGAAATGAACGCATTCGATTTATACATTTTGATGAACATGTCTTTCACAGTGGTTTTGAGCCAGTAATGAAGCATAATTGTGAAGCACCTATTCCATTGCTACTTTATCCAATTATAAAAGGGTGGTTTCATTAAAACTGCTCAGTTTCATCCTAAATTCTTCAAGTTTCCATATCATTTCAAAGAGGACCCAATAAGACATTGCCACATCAACATCTTTTTCAAGTTTTTTTTCCTGCCTCTGAGGTCCAGTGGTGGATCTGAAAAGCGATTCACCATCCTGAGGAAGAAGTCAGGAAAGTTTGACAGATGGAATAGCATTAATTTCATCAGCAGTTTCAGGACTGATGTCTGATGGTGGGGTATGTTACCTGGAGATCTGTGCCGCATCAGTGTGCTTTCTGCACATTTTCTTGAGGTTCAAGCCATATCACTTTAGTACCCGCCGGCCTCAGTTTTTAAGAGTGACTGATGAATTTGGGTATCCAACTTGATAAACTTCAGAGGATTTGGATTCTCTGCAAATGCAGACCAGCAGTTCTTTGAAAGCTGGGCTCTTTCCAAGGTGCTTCAAGTTGAATCCCCCAAAACTTAGGCACCCCAAATCACTAGTAATTTTTGTAAATGTAAGCCCTACAGTTGAATGTTTGGCCTTGTAGCGGGGTGGTTACCCGCTCCTGTCCGGAGGGGTTTAAAACAGCCCTGGAGGAGGGCTGTGGAAGGGCAAGAGGCCTGGGCTGATTGGGAGGAAGCAGGCTCAGCTGGGGCCATGCCCCAATCAGGGCCCAGCTGGCCCTATAAAGGCTTGAGCCAGGAGCTCAAGCAGACAGTCCCTCTCTGACTGGAGAGGGAGACAGGGCTGGTGGCTGCTGGGGAACTCACCCAGGGGACCTAGAGGGAGGCAGGGATGGGGAAAGGCCTTAAGAGCTGGGAAGCCCTAGGACAGCAACTCCCCAAGCTGCAGGGCCTAGTTCTAGGCCTACCTAGGTATTGGGCTTGCAGAGGGGCAGCCGGAGGGTGGGTAAAGCCAGCCAGGCCAAACCCCTTGTTGCCTGTGAGGATTGGCTGAGAGACTGCAGTCCACCCCAGGGCACGGGGGCTAAACAGAGACTGGCAGTAGCCACAACTGAGGCTATGTGGGGATAGTGGGTGGGGGTTCCCCCAGGGAGGGGAGACCCTAAGACTGAGGGGTTACTGCCAGGGGGCAGCACCCCAGATAACAGGGCACTGGGTCCAAGAGGGACATGGGGGCCTAGTGGGACACCAGCCTGCAGAGAGCACTCCAATGGCTGGATGAGCTAATTCCTGAGAAGACCAGCAGGAGGTGCCACAGGGGCGAGTCCCGCACCCTTACAGCCCTAATCCTGTGACCTGTGCCATACCAGCCTCATGGGACACAGAGAGGCCAGCTTGGTATATAAAGGAGAAAAAAAAATACCAACCACGTGGGACAGCACTGATTCCTGAGCAATGCCACTCCCTGGAACTGCACAGCCTGCAGAAGCTGTTACAATCCCAGTGCTGTAAAAACCCCTGCAGGGACCAGGGAGATGGATGGGTCCCAGATAGTGTGTTAAGTTGACAGAAAATACACGTGTGCTTAGTGGGATGGAGGCTTCTCCTGCCCATGAGCTCTGCATACGAGCTGATAACGGTAGGGTAACCTGCTCCATCATTACTGAAGAAGGGGTTCTGCACTATGATGCAGGTCCTCCCCGCTCCAAATGGAGATTGGTGGAGAGCTTGAGACAGTCTCCTTGGCTGTGCTCCCTACCAGGTTGTTCACTTGGGAAGAAGGATTCAGGCTATTAATCTTTGTACAGACAGATTTTAGGCCAGTAGTTGTCCAAGCACCTGGCACTAGGGATCACAACTCACAGAAGCATTAGAGTGGTTCTGTTCATGCTTTGAAAAAAAAAATCTTTGGCTGGACAGCACCATCACATGAGAACTCTGATGCATACCTCACTTCCCAAAGCCCTTTACCCTGGGATGGGAGGAAGCACAACTTAAAGAAGATCAGTCTCTTTTTTTAAATAGATATCTAGTGGGCTGAAAATAAGACATAATGGAAAGCTAGCTTCAGTCTTAACTCTGGAGTTATAATGCTGAACTGTAATGAAAATCAGTGCCCAAAGACCACCTAAAACTAACTTGGATCCTCCTATAGACACCAAGTATCTGTTTAATTGAGTTCACAGCCATTTGATCCCAAATTCAATTTGAATTTCATGCGCTCTGGGGATTTCTACCCCAGAGCATATTGCAACACAGAGAAACTTATTCAAGCTTTTATAAGCAAAACTCTAGAGAAGCATCACTACTCAGTCCACTAATGTGGGCAGCTTTCAAAATCGGTTTAGCTCTTTTTGACTCTAATTTATATCTGAAAATCTTTCCCATGCCATTGATCTAGGTCCCCATGCTTCCACAATATAGCCACAATCTGCTTCCTGTTCTAATTTCATCAGAATGCTTTTAATAGCATTCTATAAAGGGCAACTATTCTGTTTATCTCATGAAAATCTAACATTGTGCTACACTGCTGCAGCATTAAATGCCAGGCAGTTTAGGGGCACTCCATTATGGCCGCATTAGTTCATCATTACTGCAATTTTTCAGTTTAATCTCAGAGTAAAAGTCTTCACCAAAAGTGGCGGGAGTACAAAAACGGGACATAAGAGAACTACCCACCTGCCCCTGCCTCCTTCAAAGTAGCAGGGAGGGAAGAGAGAGGGAAATGGGTTCCTGAAGCCAGCACAGAGTGGGTTTTATTTAGGTGGTGCAGCAAAGCTGCATGCCGGTCTGTCATTTCCTTGCTGCTGGCTGGCAAATCTCCCTGTAGTTCTGTCTCCTATTCTTTCTAGTAGAGTTGGGCCTGAAGCCAAATTCTAGATCAAAGCATCCCCACTGAAGCCTGAGAAAGTTCAGATCCAGAAGTAGCAGCTCACTCATCTTCTCTAGATTAAACCAAAGCAGAACTCCAGCTCTGAACATCCTCTCACACCTTTAAGCAACATTCAACTTGGACTCAGCTCTGTTCTCTAACCCACCACTCTTCCCCACAGAGTGGAAGGCACAGTTGGAAGTGTTACCACAAAACTTAAACTGTCAAGAAATGCTAATGCTTTGCTGATGAGCCTCTGAATTTGGAAGGGACAGACATCTCCTCTGCTAAGAGGACTGTATTGGTAAGATCCTTGCATTATGTGGAGATGCTCAAACAATTACACATACTCCATTAGGAAGCATGAGAGAAAATATTTCTATGGGCAGCAGATTTACCAGTGTTTCGTGTTCACAGTCTGAGTCAGGACATGTCTTATAAGGAGAACTGGCCGCAGTTGTGAAAAATGTGGAACAAAACCAAATTTCAAAATGTTGACATCAGAACAAAAATGAGACTGAATTTTTTTTGCAAAAAAAGAGAGAAAGACCCTGACCCCACAATAGCCAGCTGCAATGTAGGGAACCCAGGTTCAAGTCCCTGCTAGGCCTGATTTGGAGTAGGGACTTGAGCATCACCCTCCCACTTCCCAAGGGAGTGCCCTGATCACTGGGCTATTGCAGGGTGAGTCTGTACAAACTGTTCCACTTTGTTTATGTAATAAAATATTAATTGGATGAGACAGAGAGAGGAGTGACTCTATAGAGACAACTGAATAGGGCAGAGCAGGAACTTGAACCTCAGCCGCCACAATTGAATAGGGCAGAACTCAGCAAGGAAGTCCAGAACACAGGGTGGTGGGATGTTTCCAAATGGAAAAAGAGTGAATCACCTTTGTTTGCACTAAAATCGATTTTAATTACAGATTCAATAAAACAGGAAAGACCCCAAGTAATGTTACCATGAGAATGTGTGTTGCCGCCAACATTCAGCAGCAATCCTGAGAACAAAATGGCTGCTGTTTCTGCATACTTTAAGCAAACTTATAAAAGCAAATTTTACAGACATGGGATACAAGGGAAGGTCCTCTCATGGCTCAGTAACTATTAAAAAGACAGGAAACAAAGGGTAGGAATATGTGGTCAGTTTTCAGAAAGCAGAAAAATAAATAGCAGGATCCTCCAGGGATCTGTACCAGGACCAGTTCTGTTAAACAAACTCATAAGTGATCTGGAAAAAGGGGTAAACAGGGAGGTGGCAAAGTTTGCAGATGATAAAAAAAATTACTCAAGACAGGTAAGTCCAAAGCAGCCTCCAAAGAGTTACAAAGGGATCTCTCAAAACTGAGTGATTGGGCAACAAAATAGAAGATGAAATTCAATGCTGATAAATGTAAAGTAATGCACACTGGAAAAAAATAATCGTAACTGTACACAAAGTGATGGGGTCTAAATTAGTTGTTGCCACTTAAAGATCTTGGAGTCGTTGTGGATTGTTCACTGTAAACATCCGCTCGATGTACAGCAGCGGTCAAAAAAAGCTAACAACGTTAGGGACTATTAGAAAAGGGATAGATAAGACGACAGAAAATATTACAATGCCACTAAATAAATCTATAGTGCACCTGCACCTAGAATACTATGTGCAGTTCTGGTCACCCCATCTCAAAAAATGATGCATTAGAATTGAAAAAGGTACAGAGAAGGGCAACAAAAATGATTAAGGGTATAGAACAGCTTCCATATAAGAAAAGATTAAGAAGACATGCTTCCATGCTGATGATGCTCAAAAAAAAAAAAAAAAAAAAAAAAAAAAAAAAGCGTTAATTTAATTTGTGACTGAACACCTTGGGGGAGAACTGTATGTCTCCAGTTCTGTTTTACCTGCATTCTGCCATATATTTCATGTTATAGTAGTTTTGGATGATGACCCAGCACATGTTGTTTGTTTTAAGAACACTTTCACTGCAGATTTGACAAAACACAAAGGTAATACCAATGTGAGATTTTTAAAGATAGCTATAGCACTCTACCCCAGGTTTAAGAATCTGAAGTGCTGTCCAAAAATCTGAGAGGGATGAGGTGTGGAGCATGCTTTCAGAAATCTTAAAAGAGC
Organism: Trachemys scripta elegans; assembly: GCF_013100865.1. Lineage (NCBI taxonomy): Eukaryota > Metazoa > Chordata > Testudines > Emydidae > Trachemys > Trachemys scripta. The sequence goes on along the minus strand of NC_048305.1, from coordinate 71,776,528 downwards.
AACACTCAGAAGCGGAAACTACAGAACCTGAACCACCAAAAAAGAAAATCAACCTTCTGCTGGTGGCATCTGACTCAGATGATGAAAATGAACATGCGTCGGTCTGCACTGCTTTGGATTGTTATTGAGTAGAACCCATCATTAGCATTGACGCATATCCTCTGGAATGGTGATTGAAGCATGAAGGGACATATGAATCTTTAACACATCTGGCATGTAAATATCTTGCAATGCTGGCTACAACAGTGTCATGCGAACGCCTGCTCTCACTTTCAGGTGACATTGTGAACAAGAAGCGGGCAGCATCATCTCCTGCAAATTGTAACCAAACTTGTTTGTCTGAGCGATTGGCTGAAGTAGGACTGAGTGGACTTGTAAGCTCTAAAGTTTTACATTGTTTTATTTTTGAATGCAGTTATTTTTTGTACATAATTCTACATTTGTAAGTTCAACTTTCATGATAAAGATATTGCACTACAGTACAGTATGAGGTGAATTGAAAAATACTATTTCTTTTGTTTTTATAGTGCAAATATTTGTAATAAAAAATAAAGTAAGCACTGTACACTTTTTATTCTGTGTTGTAATTGAAATCAATATATTTGAAAATTTGGAAAACATCCAAAAATATTTAAATAAATGGAATTCTATTATTGTTTAACAGTTTGATTACTCGCACGATTAATCTTTATAATCGCTTGACAGCCCTAGTACAGAGTCATATTGATTTTGAATCTGAAAGTTATATGATGTGGAAAGTGCCTTTAAAGGCATTGTCAAGGCTGATAGGCCAATAGATATAACCAGGTGTGTATGTTTCTATACCTGGCCAGAAATGATGTAACAGACAGCTGGAGAGCTACAGGATGCCAAGAAAAGAGAGAAAGACAAAGGTTTGTTTTGCAGGATTAAGTCTAAACAGATATTCTCATAAGGACTTGAGACTTTCAAATTGCTCTTAAAGTAATTTTTGGGGGGCATTTGAAGCATTAAATTTTAGATCTGACTTTCATTTTCCTCTTTCCTCTGATTACAGCAATCTTGAGGTCCCATATAATTGACATCTCTTTTGTTTTGCCTGTATTGCTGGTTGTATGTCTGATGCTTAAGCACTGTTAGTCACCTCATTTTGCTGATTTAATGCAAGTTACTTAGCAGTTATCCCAGAAAGGCAGAACGTGAAATACACACTTCCTATAGCCCCCTTCATTTCTGAAACAGCACAACATTCACTGCTAGGAGAGAGTCTTTTTCCTCAAGGCCCTGTAGTCAGTCACTTACTCAGAGTCCACCCTCCCTATGTAGCTGGCATACACCCCCATACATACTTTTGTGTAAATCATTGTAATACCACAGAGCTCCCACAAGGGGGAACTTCACACTAGACCTAATTATATATTTAAAATGTAACCACTCTTTTATCAAAGTCAAAACAAAACCTATGGCTGGACAAATTTGGTGAGACTTAACTCACATGTATCCTTTTTTAAAAGCAAATATACTAAAAATAAAATATTGCTTCCTATCTGATATAAGATGTGAATTGTGCTGTAAAGCAGTTGGGCATACATTTACTTGTAGTTAAAAATATTTTAACAACCATGTTTTTATATATTATTCATTAATCAATGAATAATTAGTTTTAAAAACTTCTCTGAAGGCAAACTGCTTGGGCTGTATTTACGTAGCAAATATTATTTCATCAGGAGATTTCCCTCTCTAAACTACACAGAGTGCACATAACAGAAGGTTTGATTTTCCAAGTCATTAAGGCCTACTTATCTCAAATATGTGATCACTAGATTACCATGGAACTTGGAGCTAAAGGGAAGGTGGATAGGTAGAATGGATTAATCCACTAACCTTCAACTCTGGTAATCTGAGGCCAAACGCTGATTTAGGTTACAACTCCTTTTCACTTCTATTTCTTATTTTAGTCTTCAAACTGTAGGCAGATGTCAAAATTATTGAAGTCCAGATCCTGCCAGCCTTACTTACGTTAAGTAAGCCTTAGCTCTAGGGATACTCTCACTGAAATCAGTAAGCCTACTCTTAGAGCAAGTCTCTTCTCAGTCAGAGTAAGGCTGGAAGAATTTGGCCCTAAATCACCACACAACTGGCCACTCTGGTATAACAACGTAAATGCCAGTGGAATACAGCTCAACATTCCAGCTGACCATTAAATTTTGCAGTACTGTATCACAAATGAAGATCCCAGACTGTCAGTTTGGACAGAACCGAAAAACAGATAGCACCTTTGTAGATATCCCCGGCTCTAATTTTAGCAGTAACCGTTTTCACCAAACACTCATTTATTTCTGCTCTCGCTCTCAGCAGGACTGTGTGTGTATATGTTTGCCTTGTTCCCAAAGGATCCATTTAGATGAGAGACTGATATACAGTGTGAATGCTGGGGGCTGTGTGTACTCTTTTGGACAAATACTTTGCCATTTGATCCATACATTCACTGCAACAGAGAGATAGATGGTGTATTTTGAGCTGTCTAAGCATTACCCAGCTGGAAAGCCATACTTTGTCTCCTGTAAAACTTGCAGCAGTGTTTCCTTTCATCCTTCACCCCCTATAAATTGTGGTGTCGTAAAAGTCACAACACTGCAAAATTCACTGGTTGCCATGAAATTATTGATCTCAAAGCATTCTGGTATGAACCATAATGCATACTGATTCCTCTCCCTGAGGAAGGGGGCATGAAAGAGGCTATTTTCCTTTAGGAAAAATTATTCTGTCCCTTAAGTGATAGTATTGCTTTCCTTTAGATGCTATTCAGAAGTTTGTTAATCATAGAAGTTAGTTTTTAAGAGGGTTTCCCCCCCATGACATTTTACACTATTATTGGTAATGTATTTATCTCATGCATACTAAATCATAAGTGAAGTTTTACCATATTTGCTAGAAGTAACCCATAAAGCCTACCATTTTCCTCACACTGACCCACAGGGGTACAGATTTGGAGGTAGTCCTACAATGGTGTAACTTACATCTGCTGCATGTGACTTACAGCAGTTTAGCCTCATTTAAATTAATTAGGCCTCCTCTGAATTTGGCTCATTATGGGCAGACCTATTCACATCCCAATGGTAGTATCTGAGGAAAACATACGTGCCTTTGCACCCACTGAGCGAGCCTAGAGTCAGGCAGTTTTCTGGTCAGATGTGTTCTCAAGAAGTGGAAATGCTGTGGTAATTATCTTTTCTTTCTCATTAATGAGTAAAAAAATCTATTTTCTGTTGCACTATGGATCTGATTTTTAAGAGGGGCTTTACCTAGCTTCCAATTTGTAGGTACTGTACTTGTGATATTTACTTCAAGTTTATCCAAACCCAGGATTTTAAATATCTCCTCTCTCATGACCCTCTACCATTCTTATGGAGTGTGCTTCACTGCCCCCAGCAGGGTCAGGCAGCAGCACTAGTCTTTTTCCTGCTCCTCTCAAATTTGGTACCCATGTGGCTTCCCAGATACAGATGCCTCAGACTGCAGAGGACTTGTAAGCCCTAACTAGTCTGAGATTTCCTAGGTTGTTGTGCCTTCTAGGGTACCATTCTTGGGGAATACTCTAGACAGCAGCAGCAGATTGCCAGTATCCAATAAAGGCAAAGATGAAGGAATTTGAATAGCTTTCCCCAATTTCAGTCCAGTTTAGATTTGGTTCTAGTTTGAGGTGGCTGAAGCCCTGTGGTGTTCACACACACCCCAACCCTTCTACTGCTAAGGTTTTTTCCTTAAGACCTTTTATCCTGTCCTCTGAATGACAAATATTCACAATCACTATTTCTCCTTAGGAATGTCATTTCTTCTCTCCATGGAGATTTTGTGCACACAGTGATGTTACATTCCATTTCCAATACACTTCTTTCATTTGGTGGGGCAGTGAAGTCAATACAAATTTGACTTGATTAAGCACTGAAGGACTTGGGCCAGTTGGCCAACTCATACATCCCTTCTTACGGGCACAGAGCAGGCCGTTAAGGCCTGTTACATAGGGGGCAGGACACAGAGCCCACACAGAGTTCATTCCTGCTGCACACTACAAAGCTGTGAATGAATCCTTCCATGTCACAGTAGACAGACAGATTCCCCCAGTCGTTTCCCTGCTGAGAAAGATCAGAATATACTGCATGTGGGGGATCTTGAAGTTGTAGTAGTGAGCTACACTGACTGTCCACCCAACTGCTAATTTACCCAAGCAGTGTCCAGAACAAAGATTTGCCCCAATACAGCCACACCCACATACATTACACCACTCCAAGTTCCAGATTTATCAAGTTAAATATTTACTAATATTGCTGTGACTAGCAAATCTTTTACAATAACATCATGAGTGTGGGGCTGGCATGTTTAAATCAATACATGATTTCCTAGAATATACCCTGCTAGCATGGAGCTCTAAGCTTCACTGAGAAAAGTGGTTTATAAAAGTGACTCAAGCTATCAGATTTTTTTTGGGGGGGGGGGGGAGGTAAACACCATCGATGCTGGCCAATCATTCATGCAAGCATCTTAATAAAGGAGTCCAATAGAACAGCATCAGATGGAGTCTATCACTTGTATCTCTCTCCCATGCAGTCTCTGACCTACATTAATTTATGAAGTGGCAGTGATGACTATGACAGAGTGAAGCAGTCTCTTGATTTCATTTCTACAGAGTCATGGAACAGAAGGTAAGAGCCCAACTTAAAACTTACATAGCCTGAATTATATTTTTGAGAAACTTAGCACACAAAATTCAGGTCATTTCCTGGCAAAGAGTTTTATACTCTGCAGTCAGCTTTTTCCTTGATGGAGTTATTAAGATTTTTTTTTTTTAAGTTATATAATTACAGTGTTCTGCATTTGTGTCAGACGAGAGGATAGGCCAGATCCCACGCTGGTTTAAATCAGCATAACTTCAGTACAGCTATATCAATTTACAACAGCTGAAGGATCTGGACATACATTCAAAGTTTGAGCTACAGAAGCCTTAATATATCTCAGTGCAATTGCAACAATTCTTTGGGAAGGAATTTAACTTCGGTTGTGTTGAATATGAGTGATGTAACCCTCTTTCTATAGATTTCATAAGATCCTGTTTTATTATCTAATGATAGGAGGTTGCAGTAACACAAAGTGGACTTAAACTGTAAACCAGAGGGACCCTACACATCAGCAATCACAGCTTACTTATGTGCTTTTGCACTAATTTGTACTATCTGAAATGGAACGGTCTGTTTTGAGGTAAGGAAATCTGACTAGCTGCCTTTGGTTTAATATGTATTCTATATAACAATATGGTGAAAAGGGGTGGAAAAAGTTATTCTGAGACGTGTAAGACAAGTACAAACAAAGTAGACATTTGTCCATTAATGTGCATCTTATTGTTCAGTTGTTTAAAGTCCAATACTTTAAACAACTGAACAATAAGGGTTGTCTTAAGAGTTCCACAAAATAGGGCTTTCATCACTTCTCTCAGGAAAAGATTCCACGATCTGAAATCTCACTCACAGGAAGTTCACATTTATCTTCTAGGGTTCATTTTGTTATTTCTAGTTATGCCCTGTTATTCCACCCTTATTTATTCCTCTCCACTGGTCCTTCAAGTATTTGCAGGCTGCCTCCTGCACCTTAATCACTTAGTTAAGTTATCCATGTTTAGCTCTTTTAATTTTTCCTCCTAAGTCAAAACCTCCAGCTGTCTGATCATTTGTCACTCTTCTCTGAATTCTCTCTTATGTGTCTACAACTTCTTGCAATTGCTCTATAGAATCACCCTGGAGACATCGAATCCTTTTAAATACATGTTAGTTTTCTGATGCCTACATGTGATTCTCCCCTCATGGCTATTTCTTTTTGCACAAGTCCTCCTTTAATATTAAGGCCTCCAATTTTCATTTCAAAACAAACACTCCAAAAAAAAAAAAATTAGACATGGTCACAGACATTACTGTGCTTTCAAATAATAAATCAGCAGCATCTGAACTGGAATCTGGAGAAAAATTTACTGACCTCTTTCCATACCGTTTCCTCTATCTCAACATGACATTTAATTATGAAGGATTATTGTTCCTTTAAGTTTAGACAAAAGCAGGAGCATAATGTAAGCGATTTAATTTCAGTGTGTTTACTTAGAAGCGTTATTAAAAGCTATCCTGGTTTGTACATTCCTAGTTACTATCTCACTTGTTGCCATAATCTTGTCCCATAATAATCGTATCAGGTCATGAAGTTCAAGAATGAACATGGTGACAAGAGGTTAAGTTCCATAAGGAATGGGATGGTAATTACTACAAGTAATATTATAAAGCCTTTATGTAAATAAATAGTGGGGCCTCACCTGGAACACTGCGTACAGTACCGGTTACCCTAGCTCAAAAAGAACTACTACAGGGGGTCAAACTTTTTATGCAGAACCCTGTTTTGTCAACAGGGAAACAAATATATCACCACCACCACAAACCCCACTCCAGAACTTTAGTGCTTCAGATAAAATATCTTTCCAGCAATGTCATGGGAAACTGCACTCAGAAACCCAGGCTCTGGTGGAACATAATTTAATTCTAGAGCCCACAATCCCTCACCCAGAATACCTTGTTGCCAGGCAGTATTAGCTCATGTACTTTGGATTTCAGCTACTGTGATCTCACACAAACAGAGGCGGTCACCCAAGTAGCTGTGGTTCAAACCATTTTAAAAAGGGATCTCAAACTGGACACCCATGAAATGAAGCAACCCAAGCACAATACCTTAAACTTCATCCAGCAAATTGACTGATAGTGCCACTCACAGAGCAAGGGGGAAAGAGATTCTCCACTTTCAACAGAACATTACAGTGTATTTCATTTTGGCCAGCTACCTCGGACAACATTACTTCCTTCCCCTGATCCTCAGAGGGTTCAATTTGCTGGTGACTGAAATAACTCTAGCGCAGGAAAGAGTCATATTAAAAGCATTTTTTCCCAGGATCAGAATACTGGCTGGATTGTGACCAAGCTGGATACAGCATGACTATAAAGAGCAAAAGGCACACAGGAAATAGACACAGACACAGCCCGGCACCGTGTGTATCACCTCAGTGCCTTGGGCATGGACTTTACGATCACTTATAACGGGCTATGCAACTGATAGCAACGTTTATCTTGCACACAAAGCTTCGTGAGTCCACGTGATTTCGCTAATGGAATCATTTGGATGCAGCAGAAAAAGTTCATGCTAGTCTGGGTCTTGTTACAAAGTCCTGTAGAGGAGCTGTGGAGAGGACAGAAAGGTCAGGGTGTTGAATGTGGTGGTCTAGACTGAATCAGAATAATATAGGGTAGTTGTGTGAGCAGTTTGTGGCAGTAATAAAGCGTAATCATCAAGGCAGGAATCACAAGCCACCACTTGCCTAGCTGCTTTCAGATGGCAGTTTTCTGCAAGTACCCAGCAGAGGAGAAGTTTAGGTAGGTGGTAGACAGGGCGATACTTCTGGATTGTGTTAATTTAGGACTCTAAGCAAAATACAAGAATCTGCTTAAAGAGTCTTCAAGTTGAGTGATGTGGAGTCTCCAGATGAGAAAAAATTCACAAACTAGTCTGGGACCACAGGGCCAGATCCTCAGCTGGTGTAAATATTCATAGCTCCATTGACTATCAGTTTACACCAGCTAAGGGTCTATGTCGTATTTTTAGAGAAGAGGACAACATAGGCTTGATTCCTCACTGCCTTGTATCCGTTTCATCTGTGCAGTGAGGATGTAAAATACTACCCTTCTGATTGACCACCATCTCAATACTTTGCATTGGTGTAAGTGATGACAAAGTGCAGGGCAGTGAAGAACAAGGCCTGCAGCAAGCACTCTAAAGGTCTAGTTATACCCACCCTTCTGGTCTCTCACACTGACCCCTTCACTCATTAATTTCATTTGCCTCCGTTGGAGCTCATGGAGTTCTGCAGCCACCCTTTCACCACAAATCCTGTACACCTCAGCGTGAGTTAATTTATGTTGATTATAAGGTTAAACAAGCAGCAAGATTCTAAAGTGCCAGTGATCAGGCAGGAAGTGAGAAAGTCCCTTGCTAAAAAGACAACCTAAATGAACACCACTATGAACCACAAACCAGAAAGTTTCAATCATTGTGCCACAGGGCCTGTTGGTGAAGAGCTACTTCTGCAGCTAGATTACCTAAATTTGATTAGCACACCTGGAAAAAGGCACACTCAAATAATATTGGAGGCAGAATAATTTTTAAAGAGTGAAAAGCAATGCAAAGAGTCAGAAGAATTTGGATTATTTTAGCTCCATTATGCTACAATTAAATGCATAGAGTTTTGTTGTGCTGATAGTCCAGTTCATTTTCCTTGGTGGATATACCAAGCACTGAATAAATTGGACAATTTAAATCACAGAAGAACAGGTGAATTTTGTTTCCTTGTTTGCTTTATAACTTTGCACTCATCTTTGACCTACAATAAAATCCCTGAAAAATGCACACGACTGCAGTTTTAGGTACGGTGTCACACAGTGCATGCTCCGAGGGATCACTGACACTGCAAGCATTTGACAGGCCTCTCAGTTAATGTTCTTATGAAAACAAATAAGTGAAGCAACTGAGAGGTTCTTGAACTTCTCAACATTTCTGACGAGTGACCTGACACCAAGTGATTGATCAGTCACATTCTCATGCCTCCAATATTCCTGCTAGCAACTATTTTCAGCATTTACACTAAGATTTAATATATTTTAATAAATCAACTTAAAGTGCTGCATTGAACGCCACAGGAAAATTATAGTAAAACATGAATTTACTTTGAACTGAACAGCCGTTCATCAGATTTTTTCTCCCCATAAACTCAAACTATCTTCTCTAAAGGGCCATTCAGTTCTACAAATAATGTCATAGAAAGCAGGAAATGCAAAGATTTTTTCTAGTGATGTCAACTTAGTTGTGTTTTCATTCCTGTGGGCCTGTTCTCATTTACACTATTTTTTTCACCTGTGAAACTACATCAATAGGTCCTGAGAGGAGGAGTAATTCTGTTTACACATTTCACAAGAACTGCATTGTCCCCTGACTGCATGGGGGATAAAGTGACTAGCAATGCTGTTAGTGACCTAAAACTGCCGAGAGGAGGAGAGAGAGAGAAGAGCTAGCGCTGCAATATCACCTAACCTCCATCCAAAACTGCAAAAGGCCCTTTATAGGAGCACTGTATGCATCGTCTCGCACTCTGGCTGTGCCTGACATTTGACAGTGCCCACTTCCAGAGCTGGGTCAGCCAGCTAATAGGAGAGCTGGGGATGCCTTTGCAGGTCTACAGCTCCACTCTGAGATAGGCAATTAACCACCAGAGACCTGGGCTTCAGTTTCCATTGGAGGCTACTGCTGGAATCTGGGAGTGAACCCATCTGTTTTACATATCTCTAGGTGAGGAGGAGGTAGACCAAACCAGTATCCATGAACAGAGTTGCATTTCCTCCTGCATTGCCTGCCCTCCCTCTTTGCCAAATCTCCCTTTTGGAAATAAGGCCACCTCCCCTAAGAATAAAGTCTACAAGAGCATAAAGGGAGAACAATCTTCTAAACTTAGTGAGATGCTTACAATGCTCATTTCTATGCAAATTTCCAGAATGCTCTACTAGCTCACAACTATTTCAGACAAGTGTCCAAGGAATAAGAGCAAAGCCCATTCTACTTGGGTATTCACGGTAAACTCACCTTTGTGCTTTGTCTATATACCATGCGCAATTACATACTTTCACAATTACAATGGGCAGAAGCACAAGATGCTTCCTTCAGTAAAAAGTTTCCATTAGGCTGGGAACAGATAGAATTGGCACTGCTGGCTGAAGAAACAGTGAGTCAGAAAATGCATCATCTGTTACTTAAGAGCACAAAGTGGAAAACTAATGAGTGTTACTGTTAATCTTGAAGCATGGGTTTGCCCATCAATTAGTGTTCAGGTGTGAAGGCTGCTTGGTAGCAAGTTCTGTATTTGCAGCTAAATATTTGTGTAGCACCTGGATGGAATGCCAGGCATGTGACTTGCATTTGCTACTTGTGTGGATTTGTTCTACTGAAGTCACCTAAAGGAGCTTGCTAAACCAGTGAGATCAGACTAGAAATCTAATTCAAGGATTGTCAAGTGTACAGCAGCAAAACCACACATTCTTTAGAGAAACAGGCAGCCACAGAGAAAATGCCATGGCCAGTAGCAAAGATCTGGGGTTGGATTATGCCTTGGCCGTTATGTGGGTACACAGACATGTGCAAAAAACAGCTTCTACTATATGTCCTGCTTCTAAGTGGGAAGGCCCAGTCCCTGCACTCAAGGGAGCACAGGTGTTTCACCCTTGAGGTGCAACCCATGCCAGAAGTTGAGTTGAAACCAAATCCTTCTCCACTTGTACCGCGCAAAAGAACAGACCAAGAGCACCGAGCCACATCCTGACCTATCCCTGAGAGTGCTGGGGAGCTCCTTGTGGGGTGGTGCTGCTTATTACTTAACCCTCAGACAGGATTGTGTACAGAATACCCTGTTTAGCCATTTCACTGGTTGCTCTACTTACCGCTGTATGGTGCTGCCTCCTGATGGTTCTGGGGATTAGATCAGTCAGGTTGATGCCCCTTCTAGCGGTTATATCCTCTCAGTTTCTCCTCTGTAGCTCCTCTCTGTCTCAGGGGCTGCAGTTGTCCACTTCATGACTCCACCCAGGTCACAGTTGTGATATCCCCTCCCAGGAGGCAGAGAGGAGCACATCAAGGTTCCTGCTCTCCAGCAGTCCCAGGCAGTATTCTGCTTCACAGTGGCAGGCCCACCCTCTACTCTAGGTTCTGGTTCAGGGACCCTCTACACAGCAACCAAGGTCCATTCCCTGCACCTTTCTGCCTTTCCTTGTGTCGTTTCCATACTTCCTGGCCTTCCCCATTCCTCTGGGTTTGCCAGTCTCTTCCATCCCTTCTCCCAGGGAGTAACTTTAGGCAACCTGTCTTGGCAACCTCCAAGCACTCCTCCCTCTTCCCAGGGAAAGGCTGCTTCTCTCTAATTAGCTGCACCCAACTTAAAGCTCCTCCATTTGCAGCCTAATTAGCTTATTGGGGCCATCTAACCCAATTCAGCTCTTGCAGGGCCAGTGTGTGGAGCACATCCCATCTCCAGCCAGTATTTTTGGCATTAGGAGTCTTTTAAATGCAGTAACAGAGATGGAATAGCACCAGTAAAATAACCTCCACCCTAAACAGCCTGTCTTCTCATTAAACTACAGTATAGTGACTGTTCAATCAGAATGCTAAAGTGTTTTCATATGATTTATATTTTACTGACTGATGAGAGGAGAACACTGTCACATATATCCATAGCAAATCAGACTTAGAGAGAGGGACCAGAGTGACTCATGCTGAATAATAAAGGAACTGAGCTGCAATGCAATAATTTAAAGAAAAGCTTTCAACATGGATCCTCCCTGAGGGCTTTGTTGAATCCTCAGTGCTCAGACAAATTCAGCTATATTATAACTCCAACTTCAGTAGTTACACCAGGGATGAATTTAGTCCAGCTGGCTTCTGTCTCTTCTGCCTCACTATTATATTCCAAGTAGTAAGTTAAAAGTCTCAAGAGGTACTAAACAAATCAGGTTTCCCTCTCCCCTAATGTACTGTATGCAAACAAGAGAGTTCCCCAGCAGATTCAGAATGGCCTTGCTGATTTGTGTCTTGGCTACCACTTGCTCACATGCTGCTGCGGGAGAGCAAAGATTCATCCTTTCCAAACAAATCCTCTCCAATTGTCCTTACAGCTGGAAAGTAACTTAAACAGTGAAGTGAAACTTACCAGCAAATGAATGCACTTTGTCAGGGGGTTTGGATTGGGGGCTAAAACGAAATCTGTTACAGACATAATCCTGCTATTGCTACCATTTGTTTTCATAAAGGCCTTGCACTAGTACTGTTCCAGGGCCTGAGTCTGACACTGGATCTGCATGTGCGGATCTTTGCACCTGGCAAGAACTCCAGGATCACCTCCACAGTCAGTGCACCACACAGGAAGTGCATAGGTCTGTATAGTCTAAGAGGAAGTCAAACAACAAATCAAATGAAATAACCTGTTAACCATTGTACTGTTCATTATAACAGGACCCAGATAAGAGACGTCTCTCATTCCTCCTCACTTTTCAAGATGGCCCCTTCACTGCAGCAAGCTGAAAACTAACTCGATTAGTTGCTAGAGGGCCATTTTTACTTTACTTTAGAATTAAACAATTCTATGACAATTCTGGTTTTTGACATGCAAAGCTATAAGTGTAGATAGGGCCAGAAATCAGCACCTACGAATGGGACTTACACACACACACACATTCAAAAAGAGTTGTTTCAAAATATGTAGCTCACTCCAAGGCACTTCATGCCTCACCATGATCCCACAGTGTGCACAGAGGGGACCTTCCTATCTAGTGGGAATTCAGCTGGAAGTAAAAAGTAGTATTTCACACCCCTTTCAAGGTCTTAGGTGCAGGAAAGATTTGGATTCTCTATTATGACTAGTATAACTTCACCATATCTATCAAAGCAACAGGCTGTGGTATTTAATTTTCTTTACAGACACCATTCTAGAGGTACCCAGACTAGATGTTTGGCTTTATAAAACTAACCCACATGAAAGAAAGCTATTTTAGAAAGCTAGTCCCAAAGGGCCTACAAATGGAATAAAAACTGCCTTTGTTTTACCCTCTGAAAGTTACCCTATGCAATGTAGCTTCCCAGTCCACTTTTGAGTGTTATAATAACAACTGTTACCTTGTGGTTAGTCCCCTATGCATAGAATAACTTCTAAGCTCTTTTTTTTTTTTTTTTTTTTTAAGCTTCATCCCCGGTGATGTTATAAAGAAGAGAAATTATGCTGCACAGTCAGAACCTTCTTAATGAGACTGCTCTCTCCAAATAATTAAAGCTATAGTTTTCCCCCACCAAGTGAGAGCTAGTTCAGTGTTGTAATCAATGGATTAAAGTACCTTTGAACCTAACATTTCAGACCTGGGATTAACACCACTCGTAGTTGTTTTTTCACAGAGAACCCGAGTCTCCATATATTTATGCTTATGTAAATCTGAAGTAACTCCCTTGAAGTCTATGGAGTTAAGTTAGTTTTGAAGTGGTGTCAAGGAGAGGAGAATCAGACTCATTATATTTAATCTTTGCCAAATTGCTCTCAGCTGATTCATTTGATAATACTATTTCCCCAACAACATAGCCCGGAAAGACTAGAATTAATATATGGGGTTTTCATATGTTATTGGTGTACAAGTGATATCTATCCACCCATGCAGGTACTCAGCACCCCAACCATAGATTCTGAGCGATACATTAGCAAAATAGGTTTCATTTCCATCATGAAAATGAATAATGGGAATGGTAGGAATAACTGTTGGCAGTTGTCATTGTGAGCAGTCACCATTTCAGGATCTCAGAAGACGGGTACCACCTATTACTACTATAATTTTCAGCTCAAACAATGCGTCTCTGTTAGCGGTAGGCTTTGTATCAGCTAGGGATTGTGCCTTTGTGTTTTTTTTCAAGCCATGCTGCAGCCCATGTCATGCTCCATCCTTACATGGCATGACAACAATCCAGCTTTCTTCATGGGCAGCACTGGAGCTTACCATGATGTGCCGTATGATATACATAGAATCTACCCATCTGCCACAGAGGGGAAGTCTACAGACTCGTCAGGTTCAGCTCTGCAGTACCGCCAGCCTCTGTGATTTTTGTTTGGAAGTGCTGCCTCTGTCTCCTGCTGAATTGGCAATGCTAAATGTGCTGTCAGTCATCCCTTTCATTCGATCCTTTCTGCTACAAACAATGGTTTGTCACTCTGTCACTCCTCTGCTATTATTCCACCCGATGCCACAGTGGCTCCTGCTTATTGCTTGCCCTGTAACTCAATTTATTTGTCAGAATGGGGAGATCAGTGGAGCAAGCTGGCCTGCCTTATTCTCAGGGTGTGAGCAGGAACTACTGATTAGAGAGCTTTCTACTTCTGACATGCCACATCTGTTTTTGCTCAGCACAGTGACCAGACTGCAGAATGTGAGTATTGCTTCACAAGCAGGCTGCTTCCTCCTATACCCATCGATGCACCCAGCCCATGTGACCTCTGGTTCTCATGATTCAAGAAGGATGTTGATAATTGGAGAGGGTTCAGAGAAGAGCCATGAGAATGATTAAAGGGTTAGAAAACATCCCTTATAGTGATAGACTCAAGGACCTCAATCTATTTAGCTTAACAAAGAAAAGATTAAGCGGTGACTTGATTCCCAGCTATAAGTACCTACATGAGGAACAAATATTTAATAATTGGCTCTTCAGTCTAGCATATAAAGGTAGAACATGATCCAGTGGCTGGAAGTTGAATCTAGACAAATTCAGACTGGAAATAAGGAGTAATTTTTTAACAGTGAGAATAATTAAACTTTGGAACAATTTACCAAGGATTATGGTGGATTCACCATCAGTGGTAACTTTTTAACCAAACAGAATGTTTTTCTAAAAGATACGCTGGAAGTTCTATGGTCTGTGTAATACAGGTGGTCAGACTAGATGATCACAATGGTCCCTTTTTGTTTTGGAATGTCTGAATGATCACATCCCGAGAGCCCCACTTCTTGGAGTGATAAAAACTCTAAGTTCTGTTCCATACACAGCCATGCCCTGTCCAAATGTAGTGTATTATTTGAACATTTCAGGAAGTATTTATTGCTTCGAGTCAGGGAGCCAGAGTTAAAAGCAGATCAGTGGCTAAAGAAGTGATACTGAAAGTCAGAGGAAGGCAACCAACAAATAGGAAGCAGACTGGTTGCTTTTTTGGTTTCATTTTATCCTTTGTTATTTTTCTGGCTCTGCACTATCCATTCTGGGCTAATTTCCCACCCTCTACCCCCAAGCAGCAGCCATCTGTCAATACCACCAGCCCTGCCATGTCTCCCATAATGATATACTTGCCCTTTGATGGACTCACATGCCAATTCCCTACAGTCACCAACCCATCTGCCTCCTTTTGAAATAGCTTGAGGCTAGTCTTACATTGTGTTTGTCCAGGATCTTGACTGAGAGTCTCTCCTGCTGTTGCCCCCATTTCATTTGATAAGCTCTACCGCACCCTGTCAGGCCAGGTCTGCAGTGGGGAAATGTGTTTAATTTATTTTCTAACATGACATTAAACAACTTAGTAGCCAATGTGGGCAGGGTTTAAAAGTATGTTGTATGGCTGCCGTTAAACTTAGGAGGCAGCCCAGGGTTAATCAGCTAACATGTTTTTAAATATGACAATCCTCGATCACACTAAGCCCAAACCTATGGTGTGTTAGTTAAAGTACATTAACACATGTTCTAACACACTGCACTTTCCCCAGTGTAGATAAGGCATCCTCTATTGCTGGCAAGGCAAATTCTGTTAGGCAGGGAGAAGCAGATTGGATCATAAACCCAATGGCTGGGAGGCATTGGGGCAAGGCCTCCATGAAGGTCCATTTATCTTCTAAGTTCCTCAGGGCAGGGACTATTGCCTGTGTTTGTAAGACCCTAGCACAATGAGACCCCAATCCTCATCAGGGCCTGTAGGTGTATAAAGAACCTGTGATATCTCTGCATACCACAGCTGCCTGGAGGAAATGAGAGGTTATTTATGGTAGATGTGTAAGAGAAATATCTGATTTTTCTGGGACTTAAGTAGAAAGATACACATTTTCCCAGTGTGCACAGAAAGCAGGTGACTAGTACTGAGTAACATGTTGCTATCGCGTCTCCTAGATACTGTGGTGACTTGTGCTCTATAAATACCTTAGATATAATCTGTCTTTGTGCAGTGCCAGTTACTGAGCCAGATGCAATTATATGTCTGAGAGTTTCTATGCATTGGCATGTCAAATGCTCTTCAGAATCCAACACAGTTACCCAAGTCTTTGAAAATAAAGCAACCTGCAGTTGCTACACATGTGCAGTTATTACACATGGAGGCAAATTTTCAGAAGTTTGACACCCACACTCCAAGCAGATTTTCCAAAGCATTCACATCTCACTTAGGTGCCGGATTTTCAAAAGGAGCTCAGTACATTGGGGGTTGAACTATTTAGAAAAGTCAGGCCGTAAGTGACAGAATGGGAACTGAACTTTTGAAAAAATCTTCCCCCGGTTATGAATACTGAGCACTTGAAAAATCTGGCCCCTCATGCCCTCACAATGACTTTTGAAAAAGGTAGTTGTGTGTGCTATAACAGCTATACAAAGTCAAAAAGATTTTGCTGTGCAGTGCAGAGATCTTGCAGTAGGCAGTCACTTAATTCCAAAGGTTGTAGTTCTGCTGAATGAGTGTATCCGCATCATTCTTTTCTCCCTGTTACCATCCCTCATCATCTCATCAAGCTGACCCTTGCAGAGACAAACAGACTGAAGGAGGCAACAGAGTTGCCTTAAGCCCTGCTAGTTATATTTCCCCCCACATATCAAGATGGTGGCTTTTGCACAAGCTCAGGATTTCTCCTGCAGCTAAGGCAGCCCATATCTGAACCCCCGTCCTCTCAGGGTGAAAAACATCCCTCCTTGCCAATTCCAACTTCCGACATCTGTGAATTCCTAACATCAGTCTGAGGGCTGATTTAGGAGAGCACGAAGATGTGATTTGAACTGTGGCCCTTCAGGCAGACAGTCAGCCTATTATACTTGAGCAGCCTCCGAGTGCAGAGAATTGAGGAGCCAGCCAAGCCGCACTGCCTCAGAAATTTTTCAGACACTAAATCACAAGACAGGCTCTTCCTTTGGCAGAGTGACAGGTGCAGGTTGCACTTATTAAATGAAGCTACTACTAAAAAAGGATGGTGAGCTCATGAAAGGATTAGCATAGGCGAGTCTGTTCAAGGGCAAATCACATTTGCTGATGACAGCTCTGGTTTATGTGGCTGCGGCTGGGAATGAGCCATCCCCTCAGTCAAGGATTCTTCCCAAGGAATTCATTAAAAATCATAAGTTATGGATTCCAACAGAGCGGAGTGGTATACTGCATTGGGAATAGAGTAATACCAGGAAGGGAAGAAGTGTTCTGGAGTCAGAATGTTATTTAAAAAGCTAGAGAATATGTTAAGGCTTAGATTTATCACTGCCAATCACAAGGTAGGGTTTTATCCTGAAAGATACTACGTACTATTGGCTTGATACAGTAAAATACTTAGGCGTGTGCTTAACTTTAAGCACGTGCTTCAGTCCCATTGGCTTCAGTGGGAGTTAAAGCACCTCTTTAAGTACTCCTTTGGATTGGAGTGAGAAACAGTAGCAAAATTATTGAAGTCACAATAATTTCTGAGATCAGCTACTTCAGTGGAATAATTTTAGCAACAATCAATAATTAGCTCTTTACTGTCAGTTGTTACTGGTATTCTGCATGAACACTAGTAAGGAAGAATTGCTGCAATCAGCCTTCTTGAAAGTACATTTGTTTTTCCAACTGACAAACTGTAGTTTCAGTTGGATTCAGTGTTCTTTTCTAGCCTAAATTGCCATGCAGTGAACCGTTAAATAGCTGTTATATTCCTCCCCAAGGGTGGAATGCATTACTCTGATGAATGAAGTGATTTCTATATACCCTATAGAAAGCATTTTGGAATCTCAGGATGAAAAGCCCAATAAAAGAAAAAGAGGATTCAGTGGATCTATCATACATATAGGGTCCTCCTTAATATAATATGAGAGCCTCTCACAATCTTGTATGTATTTGTCCTCAACACCTTTGTGAGGTAGAGAAGTGTTAGCCTGCCCATTTTACAGATGGGGAAACTGAGCCCCCAGAGTGAATAAGTGACTTAACCAGGCTCACACTTGAAGTCTGTGGTGGAGCAGCTCTGATTCTCTACTCAGTTTTTCCACTGGTGCAGCTCCATTGATTTCCATAAACTTATTCCCAATTTACATTCACAGTAATAGAGTGAGAGGAGAATCAGGACCTATACTTTTGATTTAATACTAAGAAGGACAAAACTTCTTTTCCCAAATTCAGAGCCCACTTGAAAGCCCTTGGCTCTAGATTTAAAAGAGAACTCAAGATGTACAAGGTTCCAAGCATTAGACTGTAAGCCGTTTGGAGCAGTAACCATCTTCCTATTAAATATGTTTGTGCACTGACATGTACAAAGGGAGCCTGACTGAGATCTTAACTGCTACCAAAATAAATGTAATTAACCATCAAGAATACCATTTGCCTCTGTCATATAGCAAGTTTTAGCCTGTATATTTTTAATTTATTTTCCTGATTATGCTAGACGTCAGGCAAAAATTACTTTTAAACATAATTTTCAATGTTTACATAGTACAGGCCATGTTATTAGAAATATATTAGGGAGAAGGTTAAAAATAAATTTGCTCCTGGGATATAATGGTTTCAATTATGAAGAAAAATATTTCATAAACTGAGAAAATTCAGAATTTTTTTTTAAAGTGCCAATGGTGTCACAGAACCCAAGATACCATCCAACTTGCCAGTCCTTAGTAATTATAAATAATTAAGACTGAGTAATTATAAATAATTAAGACTGAATGCTTTCATTTATCTACAATTCATAATCCTCAACTAATACTAATCTCCTGTAAAGAAGTAGCTGAAGAGATAATTGTATTCAGTGGGTATATTGTTCTGATATGGCTAGCCTTAATTAAACTTAGTTTTAAAATAAGCCATTTTTTTATTTGCAGTATTGCTCATGTCTGTCAGTCACTAGACTGATGTTTCTTCAGAGGAAGGCAAAGAAAATGTCTTATTAGAACTAAAAATTGATATTTGAGAACTTTCTGGGAAAATTAGGAGTTGCCACAACTTCTTAAAAATTGCACTAGAGAAACTAAGAACAGAGAGCCTTAGAGATGGCTGAAGATGACAAAATGTCATTCAAGTGTCATGGCTTCATGAGAATATACATATGTAAGTGAGTATTCTGCATTTGTGTCATATTCACATTTTCAACTCCCCAGCTTTAAGTTCAGAATAGCAGTAGCTCTGAAAATCATGTTGTGTACTGAGACACCAGAATGAGGTGTCCCTTCATGCAGAAATATAGTCCATCATCCGAAAGGCTAAGGTCGTCAGTCAGGAATAGGAGAAAGGCAACATCAATTATTTTTCCTTCCACAAAATCAAGTTTTCATGTAATTTCACCATAATTGTAAATATATCTTTAAGCTGCTCCACTGAGGGAAGGAATGGAAAAAGGTGTGTGCTGGGAACTAGATGAGAGGAACTAATAGCAAAGATCATCTGAGATAAGGTAGAAGAGATGGAAATATAGGAGCTAGGGAAAAGAGTAATGGAAGCCGAGAAAGATAGTGAGAAATGGAGCTCGAGAAAGAGAAGACAATAGGGACTGAGACCCTGCAAATAAAAAGGAATCTGGCTTTCGAAGTAAAGGAAGTCTAAGTCTGACACTAGAAAATATATACTTTAATATGTTAATTTCTTTATTCAGCTACTAGATATCTTCGTATGCTTTAGTGTGTCACACTGTGTGTGGTCCCTAGTAAACACTGGAGACAAAGTTGGCACTCAAGTTCTGTAGAAGCCTGTTTTGTCTGTGGTTTCCTATAATCAGGGTCCTCTGCATTCTGCAAGATTTACCACAGAATTCACCCCCATAACAAAGAATTGTGCTCCAGAATCTGACCTTAAAATTTAAAAAAGAAGTTACATAACATAAGAACATAAGCATGGCCGTACTGGGTCAGACCAAAGGTCCATCTAGCCCAGTATCCTGTCTACCAACAGTGGCCAATGCCAGGTGCCCCAAAGGGAGTGAACGCAACAGGCAATGATCAAGTGATCTCTCTCCTGCCATCCATCTCCACCCTCTGACAAACAGAGGCTAGGGACACCCTTCCTTACCCATCCTGGCTAATATCCATTAACGGACTTAACCTCCATGAATTTATCCAGTTCTCTTTTAAACGCTGTTATAGTCCTAGCCTTCTCAACCTCCTCAGGCAAGGAGTTCCACAAGTTGACTGTGCACTGTGTGAAGAACTTCCTTTTATTTGTTTTAAACCTGCTGCCCATTAATTTCATTTGGTGGCCCCTAGTTCTTGTATTATGGGAACAAGTAAATAACTTTTCCTTATTTACTTTCTCTACATCACTCATGATTTTATATACCTCTATCATATCCCCCTTTAGTCTCCTCTTTTCCAAGATGAAAAGTCCTAGCCTCTTTAATCTCGCCTCATATGGGACCCATTCCAAACCCATAATCATTTTTGTTGCCCTTCTCTGAACCTTTTCTAATGCCAGTATATCTTTTTTGAGATGAGGAGACTACATCTGTACGCAGTATTCAAGATGTGGGCATACCATGGATTTATACAAGGGCAATAAGATACTCTCCGTCTTATTTTCGATCCCCTTTTTAATGATTTCTAACATCCTGTTTGCTTTTTTGACCGCTGCTGCACACTGCGTGGACTCCCCAGAGAACTATCCATGATGACTCCAAGATCTTTTTCCTGATTCGTGATAGCTAAATTAGCCCCCATCATATTGTATGTATAGTTGGGGTTATTTCTTCCAATGTGCATTACTTTACATTTATCCACATTAAATTTCATTTGCCATTTTGTTGCTCAATCACTTAGTTTTGTGAGATCTTTTTGAAGTTCTTCACAGTCTGCTTTGGTCTTAACTATCTTGAGCAGTTTAGTATCATCTGCAAACTTTGCCACCTCACTTTTTACCCCTTTCTCCAGATTATTTATGAATAAGTTGAATAGGATTGGTCCTAGAACTGACCTTTGGGGACACCACTTGTTACCCCTCTCCATTCTGAGAATTTACCATTTATTCCTGCCCTTTGTTCCCTGTCTTTTAACCAGTTCTCAGTCCATGAAAGGACCTTCCCTCTTATCCCATGACAACTTAATTTACATAAGAGCCTTTGGTGAGGGACCTTGTCAAAGGCTTTCTGGAAATCTAAGTACACTATGTCCACTGGATCCCCCTTGGCCACATATTTGTTGACCCCTTCAAAGAACTCTAATAGATTAGTAAAACACAATTTCCCTCTACAGAAACCATGTTGACTTTTGCCCAACAAGTTATGTTCTTCTATGTGTCTGACAATTTTATTCTTTACTATTGTTTCAACTAATTTGCCCGGTACTGACGTTAGACTTACCGGTCTGTAATTGCTGGGATCACCTCTAGAGCCTTTTTAAAATATTGGCGTTACATTACCTATCTTCCAGTCATTGGGCACAGAAGCCGATTTAAAGGACAGGTTACAAACCATAGTTTCTTGCCTTTATAGTTTCAGAGATAACCTCAAACACTAACATATTCAGTTTCATCAGCAGAGAGCCTGAAACAATAGCTTTGCCAAATGTCATCTGCCTCATTGATCTGAGAGCACTGTGGATTTAATAATTCTGCATCTCTCTAATTTGGCATTCCCAACCCCCACCCCGCACACAACATCCAAAGCAATTCAGAGTTTTTGCCACAATTTCATCATTTTGCTTCAGCCAACCACGCACCCATCCAACCAATAAACTAATAAATGGCCCCTGTGCAAGACAGCAATGTCAGAGCCCTTGACACTCCAAGGAATGGTTAAGAGGGTGAGATCTGGGGGGAAGAGAGAGTGACTATTAGTCCCACCAAAAGAGAGAGAACCAAGGCCAAAACTTTAGGTTTGGTTTTAATACCACAGAAGTCCAGCAGGAGAGTAACATAGTCAGCTAGAAAGCCATATGGCAATCTGTGTAGTTGCAGTGCATAGAAAGAGAGATGGATGTGCAGACTGTTTCTCCCACTGGTATCCTTAGCCACATTTCATTCTGCTGCTGGACTTTGAATTCTAACCATGATCACCCAGAGTGCTGGAGGAAGATTAATTTCAGTTTTCACTGAACTCTTCTAAAGCATTGTCAGTTTGCAAGAGGAAGTTGTGATATACAAGCAGTGAAAAAAGGCCTTTCCCATAGTTATGAAGATAAGTTGAATGTCATCAATATACTTGTTTACTCTTGCAACGTAATGCAACAAAGAAAAACTTTTAGAGATGCTAGTAATTTTCCACCACTGACTTATTAATTCTAAAGTACATGCCACTTTAGTTGAGAAATCTAACATCAGAGAAGGCTTTTGCCAATTGTGTTAAATGTTTTTGGGGTTGTTTGCTTTTAATCAATTTCTATTTAGAAACACATACCAAAAACACATACCACTGCCAAATAGATTTCATAGTACAAAAGTCGTCTTATAATTTGAGATACATAATAGTTTTCCTACTGCATAGTGACATGAAGCATTTTGGATGTTGAACAGCTACTTTAGCTCCAACCAAAGTATTTAATTTTGGAAACTATAATAATCATGAGACAGTTACTGTCTTTTACATTATTCCTTCTATGTCAAGAAATTTTTTTTTTTGAGGACTCACTTTCCTAGATCTGCAACAGGCATATTCCCAGCAGTTTTTCATTTCTGAACTCCACAGGGAGCAATCATAAAAACTCTGTCCCTATATCGTCATAACTGACAAAAGGAAGACGAGAAACAATCTCTTCAGTTAAGAGTCTTCCTAGTGTTCTAGGAACCCAAAGGAGAACAAAAAGTTTGTGGTTTATCTGTCCTTACACTGTACATTGTCAATATAGGAAATGTGAAACAGAACCAACCACTTCCACTACATTTGAGCAATGTGTGAAAAGTTGTCTTCACTTTTGAAAGCTGACATGTGTGCGCGCACACACAGACACACATGGGCACACCCCTTGTTAGACAAATCTAATGGTTTTATAATTAAGCAGATTAGAGACAGATGCCATCAAAGATTTTCTCTGTAAACTTCTGTGGCTGGAGAGAGATTAAACTAGGCTGATTACTAATTTAGCCTACAGATAAAAGGTAATGAATGACACACAGCTCCCATTCTGTTTACAATGCCATCCCACATCCACTAATTCAAAGGAAGAATTGGCACCTGGATTAACAGTCCTTATAAACCTTTTTCCTTTATACGGGAAGATCCAATTATTCAGGATGATTGAATGCCAACATAATTGAATAATCAAAGCTTTACAAACCTGAGAATTAAAACAATTCATATCTGAAGCTCTCGCTAACTAGGGACCAAGTGCGTGAGTTGCAAAGAATTAGTCATTGTCTCACAATAGGAATTTCATTATAAACCAGACCAAAGTTTATTGGCTAGTCATTCAAAACGTGAATCAGGTAAATTAAAGGCAAAGGTAAATTTCAGATAAAACTGATAAATTAATCTAGACATGATATTATAGGATCCAATGGGGGTGATGTGAGGAGAAAGCAAATAAAAAACAAGGGTTAGAACTACAAACGCAATTCAGATGTCTCTATCTTCTGCACCAAATGGTTTTCATAACTGCATTATACACAAATTTTACCTGCAACAATTAAACAATCAACTAAATTACTACTTAAAACAGCAAGTTAAGCAGAGAAATTTTGAGTCAAGAAGAGGGCCTTAAAAAAAAATTTTATGAAGTCAAAGCATTTTCTTGAATCATATTACTGAATTGTGATTCCTCTTTTAAGGCTCCATGTAACACAAACCAAATCCTAATAGTCTTGCTTATGTGAGTAATCTATTGAGGTCTATCCCTCATTCATTGCTCATAGCATTTTCAAAGCTGGCATTTGATTGCACCCACACTGACAAAAAGCCCTGTGGCTGGAACTCGCAAGAAGATGGCTTGGAAGCATGGTCTGGTGGACAGATGCCATGGAGGCCCAGGACAGCTCCAAGGCTGTTCTAATTGCTTAAAAATTAGTTGCAGTCTAGATACAATTAAGCCAGGAGGCACAGGCTACAGTGTCCAAACAGCAGCCCAACACACACACACACACACACGTAACTTGAAAGACACAGAAAGGGGCAGGAGTTGCTGAGGTTTTATAGGATTAGTATGGGGAAGGAGGAAGGGCTAGGAGAGGTGAGGGGGAGGAGATAGAAGAGACTGGGACTCAGAGAAGAGATGCTGTGGGTTAGGGGAACAGTATCAGGAAGAGTCTCTAGTGCAGCACGTGATCATGCTGGGGCTGATACATCATGAGACAATTTAGATAGGAGCCAGTAGGCCAGGGGTAGTCAATAGGCATACCATGGGTCAAATCCGGACCACCAGATGCTTTTGAACAGACCCCTCCCCCAAAAATGTATTTACTTATTATTATCAGTATTGTTATTATTTTCTCTGGAGTCTGGACCTTAACTATACCTTGACCAAAAAATTTGGACCTTGACAAAAAATAATTGACTATATCTCTGAAGGGGAAGCAAGGCTCAGAAAAGGAGGTGCATTTACCATCCTAACAGGATCTATGAACCTTGAAGGACTTTCATCATCCTAAGGCACAGGTCACACAGGGATATAGGTTATTCTACCCTTTCTATTCAGGTTCTCGTACCACACTCAATATAGTGGTATTTGTGTGCCTAGACTCACTGCTAAAGTCATCCAGCATCTCTGTACGAGCTGAAGGGGGAGCCATGGAGACAGCCATGCCTTCTCTGTAATAGTCAGGGTCACCATAGCATCCAGTAATTTCTGCCACTTGCCCTTTCAAGGGACCCTCTCTGTACCTAGGAGATGGCTTAAAGGCTACAATCCACAAGGGTTTAAGCTTCCCTATGGATAGATAGATCCAACACCAAATTATATAGTTATTCGTTGCCATGGATCTCTTCCCATCTGTACTGAGCACAGCACACACATGTTCTGAAGGGACCAAGGGGAGACAATACAGCCAATAAATAGACCACATACCTATTCCATGGATAGATGGACAGTTATGGTGGCTGTCTATCCAAGACCATGTCACAAGTTTTATACCCTGCCATAGACCCACACAGCATTTATCCAGGACATAGCCTGAAGGCACAAACTCTACATACTATCAGCACAGAAGGTTCGTAAATATTTGCCCAGGAGCTCATCCTTGAGAAGGAGCATTTCTGTCATGCTGGTGTAAGTTTCTTAGTCTCCTTAGATAAGCTTCCTTTTGTCTGTCCCCATTCTCTCTGCTATCTCCCTCATGACCTATCCCTGTATATGGCAAATCTCCAAAGGTGCCTAAAATAGCATACGTTTACCCTGCTCACCACTGGTATCCAGGCCTCAGATGTGATGTGCTAATTTACAACTGGCAGGTTTCTATTCAACTCCGACTCCTCAGGTAATTGGCATGGGTGCAAGCACCAGGTTCTCAGGCAATTTGGGTGTAGCCAAACACCAGCTTTGAAAATTCCCTGGGTGCTCAACTCCCATTTTAGCCCCTAGATCGAGACTTACATTGTTATTTGTGCTTCTTCAAACTTTTTAAGAGGGTGAGACACAGTGAGTAGAAACTGTTCCTTATCCGCTTCACATTCCACTTCCACTACATCCCAGCAATGTGTGAAAAGTTGTCTTCACTTTTGAAAGCTGACCAATTCTCCCTGTTTATTTGATGCTATTTCTGAAGCGCCATGAATTTAGAGGCTGGTGAGGCCATTTTACTGTCCCAGCAGGCTTCAGGTGCCCCATGAGAGAATTGCTGAGGTGACTTGAATGAGTGACCTTAGAGCAGCAGGGAAAGATAGTGCATTTAGAAATAGGGAGAACAGCGGAGCACAACATCATCTAGCGGTGAAGATGTGAAAATCCCAGTGCCTGGGTACCCAGCAGAACTGAATACATAAATGAAACAGGCTCCCAGAGCGGTTAGATTTACAGAAAGCACCATCTCATCCTACTTTGAAAATGCCTTGTCTGAGTTTACCAGAACTACTTGCTCACATCCTCTGCAGAGTGTCCAAAGGGGGCCATTTGAAAACTCCCCTGGGTGTCTCCTACATGAAACATAAAACTTCAAGCTTAGAAGCTAGTTAATTTTGCCAACTCATCTCTAGGCCTCCTGCTGACTATTGCCACATGGGAATAAGAGTTATGTTGTGTTCTGTATGGGCTCTCTACACCTTTATTACAGGAAATAAGATTCTATCTCACTACCAGGTTAGGATGCAGTCCTCCAATAGAAAACTTTAGCTGTTAAATTGAAAAACGTCTTAGCCAGGGCTGTCCAATTATTCTCATTCCTGTCTCCTCAAAACTGTTTGAATTGCATTAAAAATTGACCCATGCCCTCACTGTGATCAAATATTTCTGAAGGGATACAAGCAGATTCCAAATTGATGTGATCAAAATTATCAGATATACAATTTGCTTAGAATGCTATTAATCTAAAATATAAAAATAAATCAAACTATTAGCAAATGGGCACATTTCTGTAGTCTTTATTTGAGCAGAATTCTCATTTGAATCTGGATCTTGGAATGTGTGGACTTTATGGAATTTAGTGACTTTGATGCTGTTAAGGAGTCAGACTGGATATCCCACACAGGGCTTTTTGGGGCCAATTCTGCCAATGGGCCCTGATCTAGCAAAGCATGTAAGCATGTGCCTAACTTAAAGCATCCAAGTACTCCTATTGAAGACAAATGTGACTATTTGCTTTTCAGGGTCTATATGAGGGCAGAATTTGCAGATAATGAAAAACCTTGTAGAGAAAGAGTCCTATATCACATGCAGAGAATATCACACCTCACTCTTGTACAATGTTTTTGTTCTATAGATCTCAAAGCACTTTACAAAAGGAAGTAAATTTGATCATCCCTGTTTTACAGATGAAAAAATAAGAGAGACAGAAAGATGACGTGACTTACCCATAGGCACCCAAAAAGCCAGTGTCAGACCCAGGAATAGAATGCAAGTTTTATATTTAAAGGGGACAGAATGAGAGCTTTAAGGGGTTTGGGGACTTAAGAGTCAATTTAATTTTACTTATTCAGGCTTGTGTATTGCAATTAATATCCAGGAAGGAGCCTGTAATCCTGGTCAGTCAATACTGTACTGAGATCTATAAGGAATTTTAAAATAAACTCTGAGAGATGAATTCAGGAGTCTGCCTGATGATTAACAGGAATTAGTTCTCAAGATCTGCACCAGCCATGAAATAATTCCATACAATTAAATTTGTTAAAAATAATCAGCTTATAACAATAATGACCTTGATGTGGGGCATTTCCTGGGGATTAGTGGCCACATGAGGCTCCTTGGCTATGTTTTAAGCCATCTAGTCCTTCCAGCTGGTCATTAAGTCCTAGGAAATGCCATCCACCTCTTGCATCATTGTCTAAATTGATGCTGTTAAAAAGTCATACTTCAGCTTTCTTACTCCAGTTTAAATTTAGGGTTAGGACCCGCTGAGTCCTGTGCTCAGATTTACCTTAGGAGCCAGCCTCTTTAAAACTACCTGCACTGCACACTTTTAAAAATAAAAATATATAAATAGAGAGTATGTCTACACTGCAGTTGCAGCTTCACTGCATCGGGACCTGAGCTATCTAAATTAAAGCTAGCTCGGGTTTGTCTACACAAGCTGCAGTCACACCCTGTGACTGCAGTGTGAACATATCCTGAATCTTATCCTTATTGTCCCCATGTATCACAATGCTGTAAGGAAGGTGAATGTAACCAGTGGACACCTTACCCAGAGCAGAATGCCCTCAGGAGTAATATACTGGGCCTTATTCTTTAAAAGACTGGTGTATAACCCGTATAACTCCATTGACTTCAGTGGAGTGTCTCCTCATTTCAGCCAATGAAAATGAGACAAATATGAATATCTGGTGCTTAGCTGTAGTGTTACCAAACATAATGATGTAAGTAATTAATAGTACTTAGTCTGTGAAATTAATGATAAAAGTCATAAATGGGCGATACTAGACAACAGCATTAAACTGTGCATTCTTTGCTTCTGTATAGTTCTCACTATTTTGTGATATTGGTCACAGTAAAAGCTGGTTAAATAAATACACAATTGTGTAATTTGTGAATAATTTTAGAGAATAAAAGTGAGAAGTTCAGTTTCCTGTTGGTTGTGGGATGATGACATTTGTTGTTCATGAGTATTTAGATTATTTCAGGTATTCATGAATCTTTTGCAAATGTTAGCATGAAAGATGTGCTATTAATTGTTCCTTTATTTAAAGAGATCCAGTCATCGAGCAGAAACAATCCTGTGTAATGTAGGTGACATGAACTGCATTACAAATATAGAACACTGAAGAGTTGAAGTGAATTCTTTGAGAATGACTGATGGGATGCAAGTTGTTCTCAGCCTATTTGGTGGATACTTACCAATATTGAATACATTAGCCAAAAAAAGTCAGGATTGGTTTGCAAAGAATGTTACTTGCTACCAATAATTTGTTCTGCTCCACTGACATTAATGTTACACATTAGCTCCTGCCATTTATTTTTTCCTCTTTAGTACTATGAAAAGCTTAAGCAAAGTGACTCCCGTGTTAGCTGGTTTTCTGACCACCCACACTCTACAGCATAGTGCGGAACTGAGAGCCTGGTAGGGATTGACAGATGTCTGAAGTCACCATTCTTTCAAGCAGTTTTAAATTTCAAACAAACAGCTGGGTGCATAAAGGAAGTAAACAGTAGCTAGACAACTGTTATACAGCTGACCAAAGCTCCAAAAGTAAGTACAATATGTTTTGAAGCTAGGGGAAGGTTTAAGCAAAGTACTGTTGGGAAAGTCTCCATACATTGTAACACAAGTGCAGATAATCCAAAGACTTTATTTCATATGTAGCTACATGTGTTACATATTTGCAGGCCATACAACTGCATGAATGTTTTCAGTAAGTTTAAGCATTCCACAATCAGTGTTACATCTAAAAGGACTGGGGCTGGAGAGAAAGAGAATGGACGCTCACCTCCACTGAGCTTTATAATTTACTTAAGATCCCAATCATTCTCTTGCTAAGACAAAACTCCCACTGGAATCAGTGGGAATTTAGCCCAAGTAAGACTATTAGGACTGAGCCCTAACTTTTGTACAGAAATCCTGACCTGCCTTACACACCTGCAGGCTTAAAAATGATTAGCCATGAAATGGAGGCCATAAACAGCAGAGTTCCAAGGCAGAGGGACACTGCTCATCCGTGAGCATTGTGGAGATCTCAGTAATGGATCTCTACAGCCCCTTACTGTGCACCCTCATACTACTGATCTACTGGGCCAACACCCCAAATGGAAGGGGAACAGCAGGCTGCATCTGCTTTCCCCCAATGCTCTGTTTCAATAGCTGTACCCAGCTGCATAGGTTCAGCCTCAAGCCATCTAATGTGTGTGTGCGCGTGCAGCATAATGCTTTTATGTGAGCTTTGCTCCATTCCCTAGGGTTTGACCTCACTTACAGTGTATTTGATTTCGGCTAAAATGAAACAACTCCACTACAACAACTAAGGCTTAAGTCTCAAAGCGCGCTTCTAAATATTCCCAGCACAGTTGGCATTGTGGAGTTTTAAGTCCTGCACTATTCTTAGATGGAGCTACAGCAGTTGAAAAATGCTCGGTTGCAATCAACACATCCCACAACATGTTCAAGGGCTGCTATCTTATATAAAAAGCGCCTGTCCCTGAGCTAGGCACTTGAACAATTGCTATTTAAAAAAACCATATTCATAATCAGAAGAGCAACTTGTTTTAAACTAAAGTTTCAGCTGAAGTGGGACATTTAAATACAAAATAGAAACCATTTGTTAGTTTCTTTGGATGAATTTCCATTTTCAGAAATATATAAATGTTTTTCCAGGTTTTTATGGCCCATTAATTGTTATATTGTCAAGGAATATATGGTAAATCATGGAAATGATTCAAAAAATTGAATATATTTGGTCATTTTATTGAATAGTCCTAAAAAAATATGGACAAGATACAATTAGTACAATCACTTTTTTAGGTTGATTTATCTGTGTAATAACAGGTATGTTGAATATAGATCCAACACAGATATTTACACAGTAGATACTCTCTAGGATGTGCTATGCTAAGCAAATATTCCTAGGACAATTAGACAGAGAAATTAATCTGCAATGTAACATTTATACATCATCTTTTATGAACCGTGACAAGGCATTTTACTATAAAACATGATCAAGACAATCAAAGTTTTAAAATAATCAAAAAGGCAATGGCAAACAGCTGTTTCTTTAGTTTGGTTTAAAAGCTATAACAGATTTGGGGTTATGAATAGAAACAGGAAGGGAGTTCCACCAACAGAAAATCACTCAGAGCTCTTCCTCCCAAACATTCAGGGTGTGGGCTTGCTTGGGCAAGCAAGGAAAACAGGGTTTTTTCAAGGGAGCTCAACATGCTGGGTACCAAACACTTGAAAGTCTGGACCTGGGCTCTGGAAAAGTCTTACACCAAGGGTGAAATCCAAACCCCATTGTCATCAATAGGAGATTTTCCATTGACTTCAATGGAGCCAGGACTTCACCCCTATTACCTAAGAAGTAGAGAGAGAGAGAGAGAGAGATTTACATTACTATGTAATTTGATGGAAAGCCAATATGGGGTAATATGTTAAATCTACTGGGTACCTTTAAGACTACAGACTACTGTAGTGTAATTGTAAAATATAATAGGGAACATCTGCAAACAAGTTAACAGTAGCTAAAGGAAGTCAGAGCCAATCTCCCATCCTGATGATACCATGGGTATGGTAGGAAAACATTCCATTTTCAAAATATGCAATATTACAAGTCACTAATAATGTTCATAAACTCTTTAGTCACCACCAGTAACTACCCATGTTCTAAGGGTGATATTTAAAAAGCCATGTGTTCCTAGTTCTTCTAATAGTTTTAAAGCTCGCCCATATTTGGGACCATTTCTTATTATGGAATCTTTTCATGAGCCATTGCCACTCCCAATCCTGCTCACAGTTTGTAGTCCTTGTGGATACAAGTGTTTTCCGAAGGCAGTATCAAGATCCAATGAAAATAAACTCCTTTTACTGTGCTGGGTGTTGCTTATTAGTAACTTCCTCCCATTTTGTATTGTCCCTGTGTTATTTGTTTCCATTCCTTGCATTTAAGATTTTATGTTTCTGTAACTGAGTCTTCTCTCATTGCCTAAGTCTGCCAGTACACCAAATATCCAATTCATTTGCAGGTTGTTCTGGCCTACTTGTGAAACATCTGTTCATTGGTGTGCTTGTTGGTCAGAAAGAGCCTCTATAAACCACAAAAAAGTTCTAGATGGGGTATATCTCTGGATGAAAACTGACCCATGCCACAACACTCTGAAAGCACAGCTGGATGAAGCAGCCCGAAGTACATTTCAGCATACCAATGAAATTGGCCCTTGACCTGAAAGACATTCTGGGTAGCCTAAGTGTGTAGCTGCTGAATTTCATTCCTCAGTGTTGTGCAAGAATACGCATAGCTGATGGGCAGATCTCCCCTAGCCCTGCTTGTTTAGAAAGTGCCCAAAAGTTTTTTATGCTTATCTAAGCTGCTTTTGTTTATCATAAATTCACCATGACTTCCAACATTATTTTTTCCCTGTCGATCTCCCATAAGAATGGTCTTATTTGTTCTATTAGTTATCTTTAAAGAACTAAATTGCTTGGATCCTGGCTATGCAAGAGACCACCTACTCCTCAATGGTATTACGGCATTCAAGGTCAGCTAAGCCACTCCAGCCAGCAGCCTTCTGGCTTAATTAACAAAAGGTTATGGCAAGGCATTCTCAGTGAGAGAGGCCACAACTCTAGAATTTAGTGTCTCTCTCTCCCTTCCCCCCCGCCAAAAAGACAAACTTAAAGCTACATATTGACAAACTCATGGTGATGGCAAGTTTACTCTCTTAAAAACAATAACAGCACTTAGTGGGAAAGAGACTAGACCATCAGCTGGTATAAATTGGACTCACGCCTTTGGCTTTTAAAAAAACATAAAGATGTTAATGGGAGCTTGCCAATTTACACCCACTGCAAATCTGGTCCTATAATTGTAGTCAAACATCTATTCCCTAACAAACAAAGGGGTTGTTGACTAAGAGGAGTTGCTTATAACCTCAATAATACAGAATTCTCTTTTGATTTAGTTTAATGTTTCCCTTCAGACTGCAATTTCAGTTTTCAGGGCCCATTTCTATTTTTAGTTATGCTGGATTACACAGTTTAACACTATTTTTACAATTACCATTAAAAGCCATAAGCAAGGATATGGAAAAGTGGGTGAAAGGACAGCTGGTGCAGTTCTGATGTGGCATGATTTTTCTGTGCTGCTCTTTAGAATTTGCTTTTAGGAGCACAAATCTCAGAAACAAGATCCATATTCATTTCCAGCTGTGAATGTGTTTCTTCAGGCCCACTTGTGAACTTTTATCACAATGTTCTGTTCCCCTAAATTCCCACCCACTTCATTACATGACTATATAATGCAATTGTTTCACCATTTGTCTTGGATACACATTAGGCAATCTGACTCCTACATTAGGAATCCATGGCAAAATGGAAACAAATGAATAAAGGGGATGAACACAAAAGAATGTGATTTGCATGAAAGATCAAGTGGCACAACCACCCTTTTCTAAGTAACTCAAAATATCAGTCCATCCAAAGCAGAAATATACATTGCATGACCACCCACAATAGAAAAGACAGGTTAAATACACTTTTCCACTAGAAGATTTTTTTCCCCTTTAATTTATGGACTAGGTAAGATATTTCCAAAGGAAACTATTTTATCTGTCAGCTTTCAAGAATCTTGCAGACTGAAAGCACAGCTGTTTGGATCCACTGATTTGACAATATGTAATGTCTTGGTTGCTGCACTGTCATTGGCGAAGCAGGCTTAAGGGCAGACAAAGTGACAGCTGGCCCATTTCTTCTTTTGCCATGTAAATCCAGTTTAGAATAGGATTAACATAACTGGAAAATAACCTAGTGGCTGAACCAAAAAAATCTACCTAGCAACAGGTTAATTGAGAAACAGCACTTTAAATACTTTCATAATAATGGGCACTTACATAGCCCAGTAGCATTACTCATACTTGCCTTTCCTTTTTAGAGTAACCTTGAACTCTGCAACATAAATGAGGGAAAGAAAACATTAAATCTTAGCTAGTACATCTCCTTATGGCCACTTAACTGCTAATAAAGTACTCTTTAATAAATCGCACTTGTAGACTATGTGATTTAGGAACTTACTTCCTTTTAAAAGTCAACTGGACTTAGGCAATTTAAGAAAATGTTACCATACATCGATAGCATCTACTATAGTTGAAGTTTGAATGATACTGGTAGACACCAAAGGAAGTCTCATCTAGCTCTTTTCAGCTGGAGGTGTGGTAGATAGAGAACACCTGATTCTGTTCCCACGCACCGTGGGCAGTCATTTACATCAGTGCTAAGTATAAAATGCTCCCAAACCCAAGTGACAGGATTTTACACCCACTATGCAATGGACTTCACAAAGGTGCAGATAAAGGGAGAATCAGGACCAATACCTTGGATAGAATGGGGGCTTCTCAGAGCTACTCCTTCTCCACAAAAAGATTGCTTGTAGATTTAGAACATTCAAATCTTTGTTTCAAGCTTACTATACACAGATAATGGAAATACAGATCATAAGTTAGGCTGGTTTTCCTGAGGGTTGTCACTTGGCCACCATGAACTACATCTAGCTGAATCACTGCACACAAGTTGTCTGCCTAGATGTAATTACTATTTTGGGTCTTGGTCTTGAAAAAGATCACATCAATAGCTCCACTGGGCCTAGTTCTCCAATGCCTTGCACCTTGTGTAGTGATTTACACTTCTCCAGAGAGCGTTACCAAACCAGTTCAGAATGGTAGAATTTTGTAATCATTCACACCTATGGAAAGAGTGTACAAGAGGTGCAAGATAATGGAAATCAAGGGGCCATTTGAACTCAAGTGTGAACCCATACTGGTTTTACATCCACGAAATTCCACTCATGACAGAGAGCAGAATTTGGCCCCAAACGGCTTCTTTATCTTGGTCATTAGCATTCATTTCCTTTAGGAATAGCTCAGTGGTTTGAGTATTAGCCTGCTAAACCCAGAGTTGTGAGTTCAATCTGGGAGTGAGCCTTCTAAAATCAGACTAGGAAACCTGCAAAATGGGTGGAAGGGGCCACTTAGGGTTAGGGATCTGGGGCAAAAATTAGTACTTGGTCCTACTAGTGAAGGCAGGGGGCTGGACTCAATGACCTTTCAGTTCTATGGAATAGGTATATTTATTTTTACAGTTTTAAAACTCAGGTAAGCATCTAAACCATGAATCTATAGGAATTATCTTAAAAGGCCAGAAGGGATCTCTGATCATCTATAGATTTTAATAAGGATGAAGCAAGTAGGAGTCTATGAAAAAGTAATAGGTTCAATACAAGTATATCATGTTACAGAAAATGATTGTCTCACTCTAGGATTCTATAACAGGGATATTATTAAATTCTATGGGGGTAGTTAAGTTGTTTTCTTTTAAATCCATAAGGGAATGTTCATCTAGACATATCCAAACTTCCATGGCCTGCCACACTTGCACAATCAGGCTCTTGTGATAGCTCAGTACTTCGGGCTTTGAACAGCAAACTTCACCTTTCTTGTGTTATTTTTAATTTTTGGTGCTGACCCAACCAGGAAGAGCAGAACATGTTAATAGTGAAACAACAAAAAAATTGGTTCTCTCATCGCACAATGAACATGGGATAATGTCAATTTTTGAACAAAAGTTCAAGGTGGATCTTGAAGACATTAATGCATCCCTAATCTCTGCCTGAAGGGAAGCATACTGCATAGATGCATGGGCAAATGATGGCATAGCATAAATATGGGATATGCAATTAAGTATTGAATCCTATCAGGATCTGTAGAGGGAAGATTCACTCACTGGCTAGATCACTTGTAAGTTGTCAATTCTGTTGCATCTCAGCATTTGTCCATAGCTGGTCTATACCCATTATGGTGATGTACTGCTAATTATGTAGGTGAGCAGCTTTTGGACCCAGCCAGGGGAATAAAAAGTGCTAAGTCAGGAGCCTGAGGCAAAGGGGGTAGGATTGGAAGCAGCTTGGATCTTGCATGTGATTCAGAAGCAAAGTCCAGGTGATGAGCTATAGGCATGTACTGGCGGTGCTGACTCAGAATGGAACATGGGGTGAGGGAAAGATAGTGAAATACCAAGGTACTTGCTGGAGGTTTACACATCTATAAAGTCATTTCCTTGCACCAACTCATTACATGTGAAGTGATCCCATGATTTGAATCACAGTGTATTTAGTGTTTGTGCATTAAGTGCAAAAAGAGTGGAGACACTGACAGATCCTTGCAGACAGCATATTTGCAGAGATTACAATTATACATTGCTGAGGTCTGAAGTGATTCCAGACTCACATTACATCTTATGTGTACCCAGCTTCAGCTTTTACGCACGTGCTAGGATTTTTTCGGTGAGTGGATTTTATTTGAGGCAATTCCACCCATTTTGCAGGTTTCCTAGTCTGATTTTAGAAGGCTCACTCCCAGTCATGTAACCAGAAAGGTGAAAATGTACACCATCCCTTAAGCAGCATAATACCAAGTTCCAAAGCACATGACAGATATACACATCTCATTCCAGTCAGCTGAATAGCCACCCAATATGAGAGCTCTGTTAGAACACAAGCACTAGAATTCTAAAAGGCATACTGGTGATGTTCAGGTAGAGAGCCTGACCCTGTAGTCCTTATCCAGGATGTTGAATCCTGAGGATCTGACTCCTTTACTATGTACAATTATTGGTGTTTTCATGTCTACAGTATATTGCTTTAAACTTTTTTCATTAAAGGCATACAGATAAGGAAAAGTGAATTGTGGCTTGTGTCTGAGTGCATTTGTACCATGTTCCTGGACACTGTGCTTTGGGCATGAAACAGTTAAAGAAACTATGGCCAGCTAACTGTGCACATTAAAACAAAGAGTTGGCAGCTTCTGAAGGAAAAGGGCTTGTGTTCCACTGTTCAAACTTGTCAGTCAGCTCATGCCAGCACTCTCCACGGCTGCCTCCCCACCGCACCCTCATTACATGTGTCTGCCTCGGCTGATCTGCTCATCTGTTCAGAGACTCGCCGGATAAGTCAGGAATTCTCCCTTCTCTCTGCTGTGGAATTGGATCACAAACCACCCAGCTTTTCTTGAAACCCTCACAGGTGGCTCTTTGCCTATGGTATCTTTTCTTCTCCCTTCACCGCTTGTCTGTTTTTAATTTCCAGAATGGAAGAAGCTGAACTGCTGAAGGAAAGATTCCAGGCCATAACAGTAAGTGCTTACAGTTATAACTCATGAGGATAGGCTTAGAAAAATCAATGCATTAATACAATATTGTATGTTTTCTGAAGAATCATTTGTTCCATAAAGGAACAAGAAAAAAAAGCATCTATTTCTGCTGGAAATGGTTACTTTTCCTTTATTTGCTTTGTAAGTTACATGCTGTGATACAGTAAATTTGCCAGTACTCATTTTATTATGGTTTAATAGGTTTAAAGACTAAATCCAGTGCACTGAAGTCATTATTACACCTCAGATCATACATACATAATGCTATCTTCATACCAGAGTGTGTGTGTATGAAGGATGCCAGGTCAAAAAGCAGGTCTTCTTGATCTACAAGCTTTGCAACTGATAAATTACCATATTTCACAGGCAAAAAGTAACTAGGGCCCTAAAATCTTTCTGTCCCCCTATATCATAGAATGAATTAACACTGCAGGATTGCTAGTTTCTGCAAACATTAAAGCTTAAATTGTAAAAGTCAGAAGAAAGAGCATAGGGCTGACTGAATTCCAAGCGATCAGCTTTCCGTAGAACAACAGATTGAGGGATATTTATAAAGAATGTAATGTACGCTAAAGACTGTAGAAGACACCTTCATTGCTGCTCTAAACAGAATTCTGCTTTGAAAGTCTGAATGTTTATGTATGGGGGGAACTCTTAGATCTCTTTAAAACAAGGAGCATAGATGGCTGAAGTTGATGTAACAACAAGAAAAGTCACTCAAATCTACAGGACCCTGATTTAACCCCCAATTAAATCAATTAGATTAGAGAAGGGTTAAATTGGGGCAGAATTCAGCTCTGGAGGAGACAAAAAGAAAAGAAAATCTGTAGTAGGATAGTTCAGGTTTGATTAATTACAGGCAACCTTTAAGTCAATGCCTTTGTTTTCAAGCCCCCCCACCCCCAAAATCCATATGGTGGGTTAGAATTATTTGATTTTGCAATTAGTGGTCAAAGATAGATTATATTGCCTGGATAAATAGCCAATGGCATAAAAAAAAAACCTACCAGCACTAAACACATCACGGATAAACATGAAGGATCCTAGATGGAAATTCTGATAAAGAGTTGAACTGGACTTTGTTTTTACTTGTTGCATCTTAAAACACCACCCATCCACTAGACACTAGGACAATGGTTTTCAAACTTTTTCTTCTGGTGACCCAGCTGAAGAAAATTGTTGATGTGCATAATCCAACGGAGCTGGGGATGAGGGGTTGGGATGTGGGGGGGGGGTCAGGGCTGGGGCAGAGAATTGGGGCATGGGGTTGGGGCATGGACTTACCTCAGGCAGCTTCCGCTCAGCGGCGCAGCCAGGGTGCAGAGGCAGGCGTCTCATGGCCGCCCTGCGGGAGGGTGGGGGGAGGCAAGTGGGGCAATTTGCCCCAGGCCCCGGACCCCACAGGGGCCCCCACAAGAGTTTTTTGGGGCCCTGGAGCGGGGTCCTTCACTCGCTCCGGGGACCCCAGAAAACTCTCACGGGGCCCGGGACCTCGGAGCTTCTTTCACTCTGGGTCTTCGGCAGCAGTTCGGTGGCGGGGGGTCCTTCCGCTCCGGGACCCGCTGCTGAAGTGCCCTGAAGACCCGTGGCGGGGGCTCCTTACGCCCTGGGACCTGGCACTGAAGTGCCGGGTCTTCAGCAGCAATTCGGCGGCGGGGGCCCCATGCCGCCGAAGACCCCAGGCCCCCTGAATCCTCCGGGCAGCCCTGAGGCTTCCTGCCTGTCCCGGCACTGCAGACTGCGCTGCGCCCCAGAAGCAGCCAGCAGCAGGTCCAGCTCCTAGGCAGAGCCACGCAAGCAGCTCCACGCAGCTCTTGCCTGCAGGCACCACCACCCCCAGCTCCCATTGGCCGGAAACCTGCCAATGGGAGTGTGGAGCCGGTGCTTGGGGTGGGGGCAGTGCACAGAGCCCCGTGGCTCCCCCACCTAGGAGCCGGACCTGCTGCTGGCCGCTTCCAGGGTGCAGCACAGTGTCAGAACAGGTAGAGACTAGCCTGCCTTAGCCAGGCAGCACCCCTGACGGGACTTCTAACGGCCCGGTTGGCGGTGCTGACCAGAGCCGCTGCGACCCAGTGTCTTACATTCTGTGACTCAGTACTGGGTCATGACCTGCAGCTTGAAAACCACTGCACAAGGAAACAAAGGTAACAGCATATTCATTTAAGGCCTGATCTATTCCCCCCCTAAGATCTTTGGATATGTTGTCATTAAAGTTAATGACATCTACACCAGGCTCAAGCTGCAACCTGGTTTTCAGCGCACACCCTTAAAGCGGAGAAGTTTTTTAGAGGCTAGCAGATGGAATAGCTGGAAGGGGTTGACTTTTCTCTCCTTAGAAACACTTGAGAAGCAGTTTTTAAAGACTTGTGACTACTTCCTATACCCTGTGCTGCCTGTTATAAGACATGAGAAGTCAGGCTTGGGGTTTTAGCAAGGTTCTTAGTTTATTGCACTTGCTGCCCGAAGCAAGTACTTGCCCCCTAACTGTAGAATCTGTAACATTTGCTTTAGCAAACTGATACTGAGACAAAAAACAGGGCTAAGTCCTTCCTTCCATGGGAAAAGTAATAGTGGAAGTATTTGGGAACAGTTCTAGATAATGGTGTTTCCTTGGCCTCATCCCATTAGGGTGGCATTTCCCTCCCTGCAGAAGAGATGAGGGTGTGTCCTCAAAAGGCTGTTGTCTACTTGGATGAGCAACAAGCACTCCCAGGAATCCTTGTAAAAGCAAAGGTGCACAGGCTGGCTTGCTAGCTGTACTGATTGCCCTAACAATACAGACCCTCTGCTGTGGGGCCTAGCAGCCAGGAGAAGAAGCTGGAATTGCTGGGAGTGAAAGACTACGGGTGCAGTAGGACTTCTGCATCAGACTATGTTGACAGGGTCTGTATTTTCTTATGAAGTATACGTCTCCAGCTCTGGTGGTGGAGGGGACCATGGAGCGTGGCTGAACGTTGGCTCCACCCTCCCAAAGATGCACATTTACAAGCAGTGGAACCACAAAACCATATACAGTTAGCCTGGATGATAGGCTGGAAGATCCATGATGTGAGACTGCTGTCTCGTCTCTTCCCTTCCCTTCCCCACCCCTAGGGTTTGCACAGGGTTCCTCCCCTCTGCACATGAATTTTGAAGGACTTAAGGTGACCCTGAGTATTTAGTTAGGCAAGACTCCCATAGACTATAATGGGAGTCAAAAATTAAGGCACAGGGCCATGTCCCACTTCGGTATATGGATGAGAGAAAGGGGCATAGGTACCTCTTTACGGTCACACAAACAGGGCAGCTCTCTCTCCATTGTGAAGAGCGCTAAGAGGCTTCTTGCCTGTAAGCTGAATCTTCAAGGGGGAGTATCCATACCCAGTTGACTAATACTTAACATTTATTCAGCTATTTAAAATGCAGAGTCTGTACTGCAGTAAGATCTAGACAAGGCACAGCAAAGTGCACCCTAGGAAATGCCCCAACCTGCCTTAAATCCTTTCATGACTAGAAGGCTGCACCTGTACTCAGCCTCTGTGTGGAATTTGACCCACTATATTCAGCAATCAATTTCAGATGAACAGGTGTCCATACAGCACCAAAAATTTGTTTTACTTTACTTAGTTAATGGGTAGTTACTTAGGGAGGTGTTATCTGTGGCTATTGCTATTATGAAGGATGCAAGTACAAAACCTGAAGATGAAGCAGAGCATAGGAGGAAACCCGGGGATAAAAGTAGAACAAATGTGCAAGGTGTTCACTAAAAAAAAAAAGTTTCCTTCTTTTAATGTTGTACATTGATCTCATTTTCAGTTGGATTTTTTTTTGTTTCTTTGCATTCTACTTTTATCCCTTTATGATTGCCTTTTTGTACAGTATTCTTATACACCACTCTTCTGTGTTAGTTTGTAAACAGTATAGAAAAATGGTTCAAGGGGAAATGATTGTTATTGGACGATTTTTGTCAGTTTGAAAGTGTATTTGCTGCCTGATTGTTTACTTTGACCTCTTAATGCTAAAATAAGATTTTTTTTAGTGAGTATGTGGACTCCCAAGGCATCTTTCATAATTTATTATTTGTACCAAAGTTAACACAGGTATATTTTAGCATAAACTTAAGATGGGTGCATTCTCTGGCTTAAAATGTGACTATTAAGAAAATGCGTTCCCTTAGAAAGTGGACCAGTCTGTAAATGTGTGTAGTCTGTCGGTTCGACGGTGATGTTTTCATGCTCTCTCTTTTTGTGGATTCTGGAGTGACTCTGAAGTCCAAAGCATGAAACGCATGCTCGTGAGCAGATTGGGCAGACAAAGTCATTGGTGAGCGTCTTGGTAGCTATAGCAGTAGCATGACGCTTTTCCGTTGCAACTAACAAATCGATTATTTCTGTCTTCTTCAAAGGCTTGGAAAGCGCTGAGTGTTTTGTGCTGCCAGGCTGATCTATTTAATGCAGCCTTCTCAAGATCATTTGGGGTTTTTGCACCAAAGTGTATGCTATTCTTGATGCTGTCCTTGTAGCGCTTTCTGGGGCGGCCTTGATTTCAATGTCCTTGTGCCAATTCTCCACAGAAAATTTTTCTGGGGAATCTATATTCAGGCATCTTAAGGACATGTCCAACCCAGTGTAGTTGAGTTTTATCAGCATGGCCTCCATGCTTATGGCATTTGACTTTTGGAGAACCTCTAAGTTGGTAATTTTGTCCTGCTAGCGGATCCCCATAATGGCACGCAGAGACTGCATATGGAAGGCCTCTGGCTGTTTGATATGCCACTTGTATGGTGTCCAGGTCTCACAGCTGTAAAGTAGAGATGTGAGCACAAAAGAATTATAAAGTTTTATTTTTGTTGAGAGGGTTATGTTGTGGGATTTCAGGACTGTGATAAGTAACTTTCTTAATGACTGAGAAGCTTTCTGTATCCTATTCTGTAAATACAGGCTGACTTCATGACCTGTTCATCTAACGATTGGGTTAATTCAAGAACACTTATACAATGATATTAGGAAAGTTCTGTATTAAAGAAAGCTGTGAAGTTCAGAGATGGCATGTTCTTGAAATCAGGATAAGTGGAACAGTAAGAAATCTATGATAGCAGATCTTAGACAAAGCAAATTTTATAATAGATGCTGTTGACAAACATCACACACTAATATCTTAAATCCGTTGATTGTTAGGTTAAATGAGTTACAGAAGAACAAAGAATCTTTGATGGATAAGTATTATAGGGACTGTGTCAAGCTATATTCCAAATCTAAACTCACCTTTAAAAGTTGTATCTTGTATTGCAGAGATGGGTCAGTAGCACCTTTCAGAGAGATGGAAAACAGAAGTTATGCCCGCTTGTAATTTGACACTTTTCAGAAGAGAAAGTGTGTCAATGCTAATTCACTTACTACAGTCTAACATGGGGGCAATCATACTCTGCCAAGCTACATGCCTCCCCACGTACTTCCAATTGGTTAGGTGCTTATCACTTGCTGTCCCCCAGACAGGTACTGTTCCTACCAACAGTCACACAGTTGTCAGCCGTCACACCAGAAGTGGCTGACTTTCAATAGCAAGTGAAGGGCTTCTCTGACAGGACACTAGCAACCCCTGGGGTTTGGGGCTACATGTCCATTAAGGCAGGTCCAACATCAGTCAACCACACACGTTCCATCTCAATCAGGAGGGGGAAAATAAACCATCACAGCAGGCAGCTGCCTTAGTCGTGGCCCCTAACTGTAATGACGATCCTGTTTATATTTTGATCATTTATGAACAAAGGGGTGGGGAGAGGCTGCCCTAAGTCCAAAATGTTCATAAATGATCAAAATATAAACAGGATCGCCTTGCACCAAGGAAGGCTTCTATTCCCCTATTTACTCCTTTTCTTGCTTGGATCAGGCACTTCCCAGGCAAGATAGTGGAGTAAAGACCAGCTTCTCTCCCTTCCAAAAAGAGACTGAGCAATCCTTTGGAGATGCCACTTCCTTTTCCTTGTCTTCCTCCACAGCTGTCAGTTCCTCCTCCTAGCAGCTAGGCCAGGCTCATCCTGACAGCTCTTCCCACCACATTTGGCAGCTCAGGTAGTCTGAGAACCAAACATCCAACTTTTTGCCTAGTAGAGAGGCATAGCCTTTTCCAAAGTCACATGGGAGGCACATACACCCCTGTCAGAGATCCCTATATGCAGTCTTTTATAACCTCTAGTCATTACGTCAGTTCTTACTATGGTGCATCATAGTATAGAACAGCAGGTGAGACATGAGTTAGTTACTGCCCTACCACACGTTAATGTAAATGAATAGGTGCCAAAGTTGTTATATCTAATAGCAATACATTGTGAAAGCAATGATTGGCAGTAGAGTGGCCCATTAGGGGTGCTTGTAATGGTACAAGTTACTCTGTGCTTGATTCAATGCCCATTGAAGTCAATGGGAGTCTTTCTTCCTACTTCAAAGGGAGTTGGATCAAGTCATCTATCACCATTGTATGTTCTCCCCAGATTCTGGACGCCACTGAAAGTGGCACTGGAACAATTTTTATAGTAGGGGTGCTGAGAGTCATTGAACCAAACTGTATATGATGGAAACCACTTCAAGCCAGGGGGTCACCTTAGTTCCAGCACCTACGCCACTGGGCACCAAATCAGTAGTCTCTTGGTGACAGGTAGAGCAACCACAAGGTTATTTTATATTATGGCAGCTATCTGTGGCTCCAAGGGGCCATCCCAGCAGGTGGGTATTGCCTGGGTGTAGGGACACCCCAGGCATAACCCTTTTCCTTAGCCATGACCTCTGCGCTGTAAATAGGAAGGAAGGTGGTGCTACATCACTTAAGAATTCCCCCCAGGGGTCCAAGTTAAAGCACCAAAGCAGTGACATGTCACTTTAAAAATTAATGTGTGGGTTTTTTTAATTTCCAGGACAAGAGAAAGCTTCAAGAAGAAATTACACAGAAGCGTCTTAAAGTAGAAGAAGAAAAATTAAAATACCAGCATTTGAAGGTATTATTTTGTCAATATCAGCAGCTCAAGTTATTCAACATTTTAAAATATCTATAAGAGTCAAATAATAAACACAAAGAAAGTCCTAGCCCTGCTATTAACATTAGGCAAGACTGCTATAATTAAGTGTTGCTTCAGCCTTCAATCTAAGCGTCCTTCCATTTATGGGTTTAAGTCATGCGTTTACTGTTACATTTGCAGAACTATTTTGAGTTTTACCAGAATGACTCCAATTGACTTTAATAGGCATCGTGCAAAAGCTTCACATAAAGGGGCTAATGTTGTTTGATAATTTTTGTAGCTTAAAGTGAGATCCCAACCAGAAATAATTCCCAGCTTAAAACTGGACTTCGCATGTCAGACTGAGTGTGTTCACTTTATAATTTCAGCACAAAATGCAATATAATCACCAGATGCAACCAAATGGCAAATAGCAGCTTCTTGATAAAATCATCAAGTAGCAGATTATTTTTATCTGGCAAAACATCTATCAATTTATTTAATGCATCTCCTTAGTGAAATAATGTTGTGACCCAGTGTGGGAAGCATATAGGAGAAGCATCTGCAAATTTCGCACTGATGTCAGACTTGGCAAGTTCACATCAGTATGGTATTCAAAACACTGATGTGACCGGACAGCCTGGATGGGCCACACTGAGAATGTTTCACTCAGGGCTGACTCCAAGGATTAGGGCAAACAATGCCTCAAACTGGGGGTTTATCCTGTAATTAGATTCACCAAGCCAGTAACAAAACAGCTTCTCTAATACCACGTTGGTTAACAAGAAACCAAATACAGTCCCTTTTAAGCATTCCAGCCCTTGACTCCCATCTAGACAGCCAAGTCTAATATAGTGAGGGGTTATTGAAAACCTGATTCACCATAGGTGAGGTTCACCAATTCCAAAGGACCAGACACTTATCCCCAGGTCAATATGAGTCTCAGCTCTTACCCAATAATCACACTTACAGCCAATCCTTAATAGCTAAAGCTAAGATTTTAATAATAAAAGGGTGAAAAAAAGAGTTGCAAATGGTTAAAAAGATCAATATACATACAAATGTGTGTAAAGTCCTTAGGTCAGTTTCATAGCAGAGATGGTGTGGCTGCTGATTTGTAAAAGTCTTTCTGGAATCAATTTAAAAATGTATAGTCCAATAGGCAGTCCAGATGTAGAGTCTGTCCCAGTCTTTCCACACATCTTCCAGATTATTCCAAATCATTATTTGGAAGATGTCTGTCTTACAACTTATACTTTCTCTGTTCAAAGTTTAAGCAAACTAGAGATGAAAAGGATCAGGCCCAGGGCTTCCTTTATAGTTCTTCTAGCAAGCTGACAAGCCTCCTCACAGAAATTGTCACAGCAGGGCCTTCTCCTGAGGAAGAATATGCAATGCAGGTCTTCGCTTGGAAGCTAATCTTCTATTTCCTATGCATACACTGGTAAACTACTTACATTCATTCACATAAGGCATTTAACCAGTCATGCATTATAACAGAGATATTTAAACCAAAGACCATGTGGATAATATATTAGTTTCTTGCAGTATCTTATATCTTTGATCTGAGGGTTAACTGGACACAGTCACATTCATAATTAAGGCAAATAAGACATGAAAG
The DNA here is from genome assembly GCF_013100865.1 of Trachemys scripta elegans. Lineage (NCBI taxonomy): Eukaryota > Metazoa > Chordata > Testudines > Emydidae > Trachemys > Trachemys scripta. The sequence continues at coordinate 71,731,715 of NC_048305.1, read as the reverse complement.
GGAATTAGCACCTACAAGATAATCTGGTTACATTGTTAAACTTCTAACAAGATATAAACACAGACACTTAGGTCTGGTCTATACTACCCGCCTGAATCGGCGGGTAGAAATCGACCGCTCTAACTCCACCAGCGGAGGTGGGAGTAAGTGCCGCAGAAGTCGATTTTGCCGCCGTCCTCACAACGGGGTAAGTCGGCTGCAATATGTCGAATTCAGCTACGCTATTCACGTAGCTGAATTTGCGTATCTTAAATCGACTCCCCGCTGTAGTGTAGATGTACCCTTAGCCTCTACTCTTGATTTCTGTTACTACAAATGAATGAGTGTTGACGATTGCTAGTCTAGTACAGCTCTTTGAAATTCACATATAAGTAGATTGTCTTGATTACCACTGTAATGCCTTCTGTTACATTGTTATTGGTCATACACAGGTTGGCTGGTCTGTCAGTGTCACAACTAATGAATCAGATGATCCACCTCTTCAATCATATTATTTAAAAAATGGGATGACTATTTTCTCAGGCTTCCCTTCTGTCTAGGGCAGTTTGGCATTTCAAGTAATTTAAATAAGACATAAGGCTTGCTTCTTGAAAGTATGCAGAACTGGTATTCTGCTATCAAAGATCCTAAGCATATCTTGACCCATATTAATTGCATGTCTGGATGGAGGGATCCAGCAAAGGGGTATTGATTTCAAGACCAGTGGTTTGGCTTGCTTTCCTGAACAAGTTACACAAAATTGCCTCTCCCACGACACAGAAGTGTATCTAAAACTGAATCATTTTCAAATTAAGCACATGTAACCTGGTCCCATTCATCTTCCTCTTTCACCCACACAAGAACATAGGAAGCTGAGTTTGTCATGCTAGATCATTACATCCTTCAGTTCTGGGTCCTGCTGCTTTAGAGGAAGGCAGGAAAAACTGCAATGAACCTGACTAGTTGTGCAGTGCTGTATGTGGGAAAAGAAACACCCTACTCCATAAAACCTGCAACTAACAGATTACAGGCATATCATTTGCTTGTCCCTGGTTTAGCACATACACATATGAAGTAGTAATTTCAAGGGGATAATACCCTATTCTTATACACTTCAAATATTGATGGCACCACAGGGCTCTGTTCTTGATTGGTACCTCTAGACCAGTGGTAGGCAACCTGCGGCCTATCAGGGTAATTCGCTGGCGGGCCGCAAGACAGTTTGTTTACATCAACTGTCCACAGGCATGGCCACCTGCAGCTCCCAGTGGCCATGGTTTGCCGTTCCCGGCCAATGGGAGCTGCAGGAAGTGGCCGCGCCACTTCCCGCAGCTCCCATTGGCCGGGAATGGCAAATAGTTTTCACTGGGAGCTGTGGGGAGCCATGCCTGCAGACGGTCAACATCCACAAAACATCTTGCACCACTCAATCAGCTTACCCCGATGGGCCACGTGCGGCCCGCAGGTTGCCCACCACTGCTCTAGGCCCTACCTTGACTCAAATTGTGGATTTAAAAGATTTGTCTCTTGCTGCCCCCAAGCACTTGCAGTAAGTGAAATATCTTCCTATACCAAAGTAAGGGGAGGCCACATGATCTTGCAATCACTGCAGCATGGCAAATGGGGCCCAATGTCACGGGCGGACAGTGATGCCCATTCCCATTTTAAGTCCCCTCTAGCTCTTCTTTCATAATAATGCTCTTTTTTCAGCCTCCCATCATATTTAAGCCTGGCAGTATCTCCATATACTTATTTGCCCTTCTCTGGGCTATTGAAACTCAAATACATCTTTCCACATGCTTCCCAAAACAGAATACAGTTCTCCAAACAAGAGTGTGCCACTATTTAAGAAGCATCATTGTAGTATATTCAATACTATTTATTTTCTATCCCTATATGAACAAACTCAAGCATCCTTTTTGTTCTTATTAATGCTAGGGTATGCTGAAGGGCAGCTCCCCCCCCCCCCCCCCCCCCCGCCGCCTTTCAAGGACATGAAATTGCCTCAGTTTTAGCAGAAGTTAAGATACCATGCGGAACTGGGGGACATAGTGACTATGGAGATTCTTTCCCCTTGTTCCTGGTATCTATTTTAAAATACACAAAAACAATCCCTATGTTGCAGGAACAATGACCTATAATTATTTATGTTAAATAGTACAAGTGCACACACTGCCCTGCACAGGTGCATATTAAAGACAAGATCTTCAGCTGCTATATATCAGTCACAGTGGCTCACACTGAGTGTCTGGTCCTTCAGAGATATTTTTTTCAAAACCCAATTGCATATGGGTATGGATACACACACACTCACACGGTTTGAGAAGTGAGAGGATGGGTGGGAGGGGAAGAGAAGAAAATGACTTTAAAGGCTCTTTAGTTTGTGAGCAGTAATTTCCTACCCCAATATTACCTGTGCATGTTCCTTGGTCACTGCATTAAAAACCATGTAGAAGCCACTTTACGTTGATCATGGTGCACAGAAAGACAGGCACATATGTCGCAATCACAAGGCACAGTCTAACTTTCAAACTAGATGTGTTTGAAATTTGCACACGGTGCACCAAAGTGACTTAGGCCCATTGATTTTCACTTTTGAAAATGTTACTTCTAGTCCATCTCTCTGCTAATGCAGGATATTTCATTCATTTGGATTTGTTCTCTATTGCACAATTATCAGTACTTTGTCCAGTCTATCTTTCAGTGACCCATATCAGGAACAACTTTGTTCCATTGTACTCAGACTGGATTTTTCCTTTCCTAAGTTTGTCCTATGATTCCTGTGTGCACTCTCTGGTACCAGCCTAAGTATATTATTCTCTTTCATTAGTGTTTACACTCTTCAGGTATTGTTGTCTATCCTATCCCACTTTATTAGTTTCAGCTAAGTTACTAAAAGAGCTAATTATATATCTTTTCCCCATTAATCAATCCCTCTGTTCCCCAAATAACTTTGCTTGCTCTTCTCTGAACTACCTCTAATTTGTCAGTGTCTTTCTGGTAATGAAGTGTCAGAATAGAATTTAATATCCCCATGTGTGGCCACAGCCAGGGCCGCCGAGAGCGGGTTCGGGCCTCAATGAAAATTTTTTCGGGCCCTCCAGCAAGGGCAGACCAGCTAAACAGGGCCAATGGGGGGGGGGAAAGCCGGGCCCAGAATTTTTTTGGGCCCCCCCGAGCAAAGGTGAACCGGCTAAATAGGGCCGACAAGAGGGAGGGGAAGCCGGGCCCCCTTCCAGGCCGCCGGGCCCCAGTAATTTGTACTGGCTTCCCCCCACTCTCGTCCACCCTGGCCACAGCAAAGCCATATGGAAAGGTATTACCATCCCCTGTTCCATGACTGGCTGTATTAGCACACAACAATATACAAACCAAGATTATGTTGGCCTGTTTTGCTTGCATATTACACAGCAAACTGATGTCTCATTTGCCATCCACTATCACCCTAGATCTAGTTCAGCATTCTTGCTTTCCAGGTTTGTCCCTTTCACTAAATTGCTTTGCATTGCATCACTTTTCTCCATCCCACAACTATGGGCTACTTGCTCCTCTCCAGTATGTGGTAGAGGGAAATAAAACAGGGCAGGTAAGCCCCCAACCTGAATGAGGCTTTCATGGATTAGCCCCCTTACAGCAGTCTCACTCCAGATCAGTTAGATTAGGGCTCTGTGGGTCAGGAAAAGATGTGTCCCTGGGCCAAGGGTAGCATGCCTCCCCTGTACAGAGCATACATTAAATCTTCATGGGAGTGATTACTGGGGCAGCAAGCAGTAACTCCCCTCTGCACCTACAATCATTCCTATTGAGAGGATGGGGAAAGGTATAGGGACCACAGTTGTGCTGCTGGAGGCGATGTGCAGGGAGGATGGGACTCATATAGTTCTGGAAAAAGAATGAGGAGTATTTGTGGCACCTTAGAGACTAACAAATTTATTTGAGCATAAGATTTCGTGGGCTAAAGCCCACTTCATCAGATGCATGCCATCTGGGTAGACTTTCCAGCAGATTTTATCGATCCTTTCATTTTACCTGGTGAATCTGTTTATCCCCACCCCCTTCAATGTCTCTCCAAGTGCTATCTCATGGAGGTCATATGTGTTACCATCCCAGCGGTTTATCCTGTGAGAATAGCATGTAACCCTATTTTTGAAAGCCGTTAAAATATGAAAAACTCAGACCTTTTCCTAGCTATAGTATGTGGGTTTGCATTTTGCACATTGGGAAAATAGAATATGCACCTGATGACCAGCCACAAAATTTACATAAGACTCGGGAACACCTATGCAGGGGACAAAATAATGACATCCTGCTACATTACTCCAGACTTGTTCTATGATCTCTGACCAGCTACACCCCCCTCAGATCATGCTCAGGAGTTTGTTCACAGCAGTGTAATCTATTGTCAGTACCACCAGCATGATGGAATATGAACCACACAGGGCAATGATAACACTCTCAGAATGGCTGGAATGCTATCACATCATATTGTATTCGCATCCTTTTCTTCTATACAATGTACAGAAGTTAACATGATATCAGAGGTACAAACATACTGTAGCATGCATAACTTTGTACCGTTCTGTGAATGTACCACTTTCATTCTTTGTAATGAAGGAAGAGCAAGATGGCTCTGCAGAAAGTTTCTGCATGCCTAAAGGCAGCTGTTCTATACCTCAAATGAATTATACTGGTTTCAGTGGAGCCATGCAGGATTCTTCTCTAGCCAGAGCTTCTCCCTTTATACAACAAACATTTCCAAGTTATACAGCACGTAAGCCATTCATGAAAGTGCGACTAATTAAATAAAATGTGCAAAAAAGCTATAATAGGAAATTTACCCACCGTGCTTATTTTTTATATTATTGTGCTTATATGGATGGGGATTATCCCTGTAGTCCTTGTACAAAAAACTTCCATTGACTCCAATAGGCAATATGCATGTCTGAGAACTACAGGATCAGATCTTATGTCATATTTGGAAATTATAATCTCCTTTCCCCAAAAAGCAGTGCTAGGTCAATTCAAAACAGAGCAATACCTGGAAAGTCATTACCCTGAAAGCCCTACCTTTCATAAACATTTAAATAAAAGATACCTTTGTTCCTAATCAGACTAGATTATTGTAGGAATTGTCCCGATTTGACAAGGGGAAGACACTCTTTGAGTGCCAAATATTCTGGCATAATCCCAGTCATCTCCTTTCTGGTCACAATCACACATCTGATCATGCTGAGACCAAGATACATTCGTTGACAGGGCTTGATGATACAGTTACAGTAAGAGGATTGTGCTTGTCTTCAGATATACTCTGTCTTCTCTCTTGTTTTAAGTCGCTACCCCCTTGATAAAAAAAAATGTTCTGTTAATCAAATTTATCAAATGAAAGACCAGTGGAGGCTGCATTCATATTTAGAGCTGAACAAATTATTGGAGGTTTTTTTGGGCCAGTGGCTAAATTTAACCCTCCCCCACCAAAAAAACCCAAAATTGGTTTCTTTAAACCAAACTGAGGTTTTTCAGTTTTTCCCCTCACCAAACCAACTATTCAAAAATTGTTTGGGGGTGAAACAAAATTTTGAATGGCAATTCAAGAGTAACATTTTTCACTGAAATGGTTTGTTTTGAATATGCTGAAATCAACAGTTTCAACCAAAAATAAGGGGAGGATTCGGGGGGAGGTCGGCTGAAAGATTTGCCGAATTCCACCCAAATTCATAAAGTTTCGGTCACTCCAACACTGCCTCTTTAACAAATTTAATATTCAATGTAAAGAAATCCACCCAGCGCTAGTAACATTTTTTTTTGCCCCCTCTGCACTGGCCTCCCTTCTTAAAGGTAGGGTCCCAAGGGTGATTGGCAGCACCACTGTGATGGAGTTGTACTACCTGGGAGTTGAAAAAAGGACCAGGAGGCCCCAGAGCTAGTTTGGAGACACAGTGCTTCAGATTCCACAGGCAGATCCACAGCTTATGGAGGCAAAAAGAGCTGGCCATTCTGCAGTGGGGAGGGATAAACCCTGTCCTTGCATCCGAAGAAGTGAGGTTTTTACCCACAAAAGCTTATGCCCAAATAAATCTGTTAGTCTTTAAGGTGCCACCAGACTCCTTGTTGTTTTTGTAGATACAGACTAACACGGCTACCCCCTGATACTTGACACCCTGTCCTTGTACTTCACAAAAGGAACCATCTCAGGAAAATACTGCAAGAAAAATCTCACAGATCTTCTATCCAGCTTTCCCCTCATGTGGGTACTTCCATGGAAGGGAGTGAGGAATCCAGGTGTGTGTTAGCAGTCAACATCCACCTTTGTCAGATGCTTACATGGAACAAGTTTGAAACAGGTCTTTTGATTGCACTCTGCCCCAATATACCCTCTGTCTTCAACTGCCCTCAATCAATAACCCTACATCTAGTGCAATGTGACTGGAAAGATTTTCAGAATCAGCCCAGTCAAAAAAAAAAAATAGGTTTCATGCCTCTCCTCTTTGTACAAGTACAGAACTAGCTTCTTGTGATGGCTTAGTGGTGAACTAAACAAAGTCACTTCAAACAGTTTCATTAGGAAGCTGATGCTGTGCTGCCAAAATGAAGGAATCATTTGTCAAGTTAAAGATTGTTCGCAGAACACAGCAATGGGTGAACAGACTAGGGGTCAGCCAAGGGCTTCAGTACCCACCAACATCCCAGGGGTGGCCTCCAATCTTAGGCTGAAATATTATGTTAAACTGGCATTTTGACTGAATTTTATGTTAACATCTCTTCCTAGTTGTTTTCACTAGGAATTTCAATATTGTCCTGCAAGGCAAGAGGCATTATCCATCTATGGCCCATACTATCTGAGCACTTCGCAATCTTTGTATTTCTCCTCATACCACCACTGTGAGGTAGGGAAAAGCTGCTCTCTCCATTTTTCAGATGGGGAACTAAATCACAGAAAGGCTAGGTGACTTGCCCAAGGTCACACAAGAGGTCTGTGGCAGAGCAGGAACTTAATTCATGTTTCCCAAGTCCTAACCATAGGACCATCCTTCCTCTGCCACATCTCCATCGATCAGCAGCAGGTTGGAAAGATACCAGGGAGTGCAGTTCCTAGGGAGGGAAAGGCTATTCCTGGTTGTCTTCCTCAGGGCTACTCTTCCAGCCCTTCCAAGTGCAGGCACATTGAATTTGTCTTGGGGAAAGTTTCAGAGCCTAATCAGCTTCTCACAGCTCAATCCTATTTCTATCTGAAAGTGAATCTACTCAATGAAAGAAAAAAAAATATAAATATATATATATATATATATATGGGTAAAAATACACGTGTAGCTTCTCAGAAGCACTGTGAGAAATTAACACATTTCCTCTTATTTATTTTAGATTTTAGTGATGAATACCTACACATTTCATTCTAGATGTCTCATTTACAAAGTCTGGGCAAGATTCTCTACACACAGTCATGGGGCTTTGCCCTGCTCCAGTGTGCAAAGGAGCCATAGCTTTCACAAGGAGCCCACAGAGAATTCACCTGTTGGAAGGGAGCTCCCTGCTGGCATAAACATGACAGATCTGGCCCTGTACCCGACACATCCTTCCCCTCTCTCCCCACTCCCCATCTTCCCAGCACAGGAACGCATCAGGGTAGGAAGGGGCATGCTGAAACAGATCTCTAACAACCCTACACCAATGGTGCAATTTAGAGGAGCCCAGCAGCTGCTCTAAGCTGTGTTGAGACCAGAGCAGCTCCGGTTCCTGATCAAGCACAACTCTGGCATAGGAGACACTATAGCCATCTGATCCAAAGCAAGTTCTAAAACAACGGGAGTAATAACGGAGTGTGCTTTATAATCCCGTGAAAAGTGGATCAGCAGCCACTTCATGCAATTGACAAATACATAAATGAATAAGTGACTCAGAGCACCTTCTGTGTGATCAATTCACCAGCTCAAAAGAATCTAAACCACAGATGAAAGACAGACTTATGTTTTAATTAAGTAATGCTCATTAACATTACAAGTGCAAAAGTCCAAACACCTACTACTAACGCACGGTTCCACTCGTTAACCAGCCATGAGTGCCACTTCATTCCAAAAAGACTGGGAGGTCTCCATCTGTACTGCTGTGATTTTGTCTTTGAGGGGTATAATACCTCCTACTTACCTTCAGGAGGCTATGATGGAGCACCATCCTCAAGCATGCCCCTTCACAGCCTACTACCCTTTTTCTGTCTTGCAGTGATTTACTTCTGCACCAGAGTACTCAAGGCTTGGATTCCTGCTTTCTGGGACTCATGTATTAGTTCTCATACAGAGTCCAAACTCTCTAGCCCCTCAGCACCCAGAAGAAGGGCAAACCTAATTCAGGCAGACTTCCTCTTCTAAATTCAGGAATCCAACAGCCCCCCCCCTTAGGTCTGTGTAATAACTCAGATAGGCTTACCCTGCTTGTATTCAAGAGTCCCACATGTCTTATCCTAGGATCTGCATTAATAATTCAGTCCTTCCAGTCCTGCACTGGGAAAGCTCAGCAGGCAACAATTCTTCTGGTATTTTCAGGAGCTCCTCTAAATAACCCTTGCAACGGGAATTTTGCACACAGAGCAGAAGACTGACACAATGAGAAAAAGGCAAGGCAACCTGGGGCTCTAGGCATGCCAATACAAGCCATTCCCCTACACCATGGTTCCACCTCTGCAGCCCCACTCTTGTACCACATTCAATCTCCAAGTGAGCAAGGGACAGCGCTCAGAGCTATTGTTTCAGGCTGTCTGCAGACTCAGGCAGTCATCACTTTGTTGACTGTTTCAAGGTTTTCTTTATAACCATCCTGGCTGGAAACTGTCATTTAAAAATAAAAAGATATATATATACACACACACACACACACAGATGTAACCGCAGGACTTCAGGAGCTGGGGCCCTAGGCATGAGCCCATAGTACCTATGCTTTAATGCAGCACAGAGTAAAACAAAAAATTTCAAACACTGGGTCAGTTTACAAATGTTAACCATCACAGCTAGTAAGGCTAGGTCCACACTACCCGCCTGATTCGGTGGATAGAGATCGATCTTCTGGGATCGATTTATCGCGTCTCATCTGGACATGATAAATCGATCCCAGAAGTGCTCCCCCGTCGACTGCGGAACTCCTGCTCACCGAGACGAGGAAGCGCTGTCAACGGGGGAGCTTGCCTGCACCGCGTGGACCCGCAGTAAGTAAACTTAGTTCGATCTAGGAAACGTCGACTTCAGCTACACTATTCTCGTAGCTGAAGTTGCGTTTCCTACATCGATCCCCTGCACCAGTGTGGGCCAAGCCTTAGTGACATGTGGTCTGCTCACCTGTTAATTCAACCCATCTGTAAAGGCAGAATGATGGATAATGAAAATGTTTTGCTGTTAATTACTCTATTGTTAAACCAATCACTAAACAACAGTTTACTCGTGTTTATTTATATTTCTATTATGGGAGTCCAGATGCTCCCATCAGGTCTCATTGGTGCTGTACATACAAAGACATAGTCCCTGCCCCAAAGAGCTTACAGTCTAGGAAGCAGATAGGGAAAGTTACTGATTAGCATTTTTTAAACACACTTGTCTTTATCTTTTCTGAAATTAGAAAAAGGCCCTTCGGGAGAAATGGCTCTTGGATGGTCTGAGTGCTCTCACTCCAAAAGAGCAAGAAAAAATGCAAAAGGACAATAGGGAAGACCAGGAACGGACCAACAAGCTGCAACAAAGCATCCTCAGGTACAACACAAATTTGTGGTGGCCCTCTGTAGTCATTAAAATGGTTCATTCTTAAAAGCATGAAGGAAAGGAGAGGTCCCACTCTCCATTGTTACAGGTAAAATGAAGTATCAGCTAAGGCTAATAATTTGCAGTGTTTTATTTAATTCCAAGGGTGCAATACAGTCTTTAATATATTTGAAGGGCTTCTGCAACAATCAGAAGTATAGCATGTGGGTTTGAAAGTTATTATTCCTACATATCTATACAATACCCCTAAAGGATTGGTTTTCCTGACTCCACATTCACCATTCGTACTGTTCTCTACAGAGGCAAGCACCAGCATGTGGATTTTGCTCAGAGATGCTAACAGTAAGTCAGATAATGCACACTTAAAATTAAGATAACCAATAAGTTCTTAATTTTAGCTAGAGAATATGTAGCCTTCAAAACCTGACCCCTTGCAAAGCATTCCACATCTAAGTCATGTAATCATTTGTGCCCTGTGATTATCTCCTGTTATGCTCTCACTCTTAACCCATAGTGTTAAGCGCGTCCTAAATGTAATCCTCAGAACCCTCCCGCAGAGTCCTTCCTTTACCCTTTTGCTACCTCATCTTACCAGTTTCTACAAATCTCACAGCTTGGCTCTCTACCACATATAGCTATTTTTAAAGCGATATAAGCAGATTCAGACATGACGGCCCTATTTGATCACAGGCATGTTCTTCAGGATTGTTAGCCGCATTCAGTACTTCTTGAATGCTGTGGGGTTTGTACTGTACACATGTTGTAGCTCCTCTGTGGCTAGGAGTACCAACATTTGTTCAGTGAGGACTATAGCAAAGATGAAGAACTGTTTCTTTAGATCCACAAAGTTGCCGCGTCCCTGAAGTCTTGCTGAGGCTTCTTCCTACTTTATTTTAATTTAACGGCATCTTCATCTGAAGAGTCCTCTTCCTCAGCTCTCCTCTGCCGCACACTCCTTTGGCTAAATTATCATCAAGATTATCTCCCATCGACCTCCTCCCTACTTCCTGTCTTATTGGTACAATTGATATTTGTTTGTTGATAGGCAGCACTGCTGTGCCAGCTTGTGTCCCATAATTAGACTGATTCCTTCCGTGAAACACTTCTCTCAAGGAGAATCACTTTTTGAGTACATCAGTGGAATGCTTTGTTGTGGTGACAAGGCTATAGGTGCCTAGCTGGTTGTAAGACCCAGTTAAAATGCACCATCAATGTATTCCACTGACAACGTGATTGTCAAATATTACACACACACACACACACACACACAGGGAAGGATAGGCTCAGGACCAAGCAGAAGACACACCGCACGCTGTGAGCTGCTGTCCTATTGTTAAGGCCCCAAGGAATCCTGTTGCTCTGATATACTAGGAGGAGATTTTTTCAAAGGCTCACAGACTTTCAGTAGGAGTGGGGCATCTAACTCCACTTTGAGCCTTTGGGAAGAGAAAGAAAAAACCTAGCCTCCCCAGCAATTTTTTTAAATGCTATTTTTAAAGCCATCGAATCAGGTCAAGAATGTTCATGTTTTTCCTTTCTCCTCCCTGTAGCAGTCCTCTGCACTGTTTCAAATTCATTCAGTGGCACCTAAATAAAGAACAGACAGTGCCCTTATCCTGCAGCTCTGTGAATAGTAGTAGAGCTAAAATGAGAGCTATTGAACTCCTGACAGATTAAATGCCTTGGAGACCAAGAGACCCCAGCGGGAAAGTACTGTAACTCCAGAGTATAAATCCAATTTGTCACCCGATCAAGGTACCTTAAGTGCTCTCTGTGCCTGAGTCATAGTATCTGGCAGGTCTCATAGCAACAGTTGCTGCAGGTCTCCTGCATCCTATCAGTAGAGAGAACTTAGAATTAGCATCAAAATAACTCCTACAGTATTAGCTCAAAGCTTTCAGCAAGTTTTTAAATCCTTATAATAAATGGTCAGACTATTGCATAAAAAAAGACTCTACATTCTTAATATTGACCTAACCAGGTTTCTAATAAGGTTAAATCCTACTAGAATCACCCATGTAGTGATGATATTTTTGTACATCTTACTATGCTTGGTTCCTAAGGACTGTTAAGGATGTTGCAGAATCTCATTATAGAGTACATACTGTCCTTTGATGCTGCCTTTATTCAAAATATAGCCATTATTTCCTCATGCACAGGAGGTTGTATACACTGATAGTACACTTCCTTTTGCACCATATGGAACATTTTAATTGCATATCACTTATCATTGTTCTTACTATAAAGCCAATATATTGTAAAGGCGAGAACCCCCCTAAAACAGAACTAAATATTTCTTTGTATTTCAGGGAGATGGATTAGAATCAGAGCCCCTCCTTTTCATTGCAGGTTGAGTACAAAAGTAGACAAGGGGTAAAAATTTCAGAAGTGCTTAAGTGACTAAGGCTCCAAAGTCCATTTTCAAAAGTGACTTAGGCACTTAGATGCAGGTAGGCTCTTAGTGAGATTTTCAAAAGCACCTAGACATCGAAATCCTATTTGCTTCAATGGGAGTTAAGCACCTAGATACTTCTGAAAATCCCACTAAGCACCTATCTGCATCGTTAAATGCGTATATTTAAAAATATGGCCAATAAGCTCCTAGGTCAGTTAGGCATTTTTTGTATTCTAGATCATATTTTTACCAAAGCCTAGTTTGTGATTCTGGTTCAGATATAGCCAAAGCTTCACAGCAACAATAGTTCTCATGAGGTTTGGCCCCGAGATGTTGAAAATCTCACAGCTGGCCTTGCAAGTTTTCTACTACACCTCTACCCCGATATAACGCTGTCCTCGGGAGCCAAAAAAATCTTACCGCGTTATATCGAACTTGCTTTGATCCACCGGAGTGCGCAGCCCCGCCCCGGAGCACTGCTTTACCGTGTTATATCCGAATTCATGTTATATCAGGTCACGTTATATCGGGGTAAAGGTGTATTTGGAAATAAAAATACATAAAATCAGCTCATAGATATAAGTGCCATCTAATCCATAATCTAGACATGATTCAGCCTTGAACCTGAGCCCAAGTATAACCCTCCAACACAGACCCAAAGCTTGTCCTTGTCCCTAGCACATCTCGGATTGTTTTCTGCTAGTTTTCCATTATTTTTACATTTACTATCAAATAGCTTAGTTATAGAATACAAATATCCATTATATTCCTAGTGGAAATTTAGCCTGAAAGTTTTTAATTGTTTCCACTATATCTTCACTGAAGATCTATTCGCAAATCCCTTCCCCAAACACAGTGCTTTCCTGTATACCGGGAAGCCAATTTTTAAAAAGCTAGCTTCTATTGCTTTGCCTGTAAATTTCAGGTACTAACAATTGTAAAAGCAAATTTGAGCCTTCAGTTGTTTACAGGCATGATTAACATGCCATAGGCATCTAAACACCTGACTGTGACTATAAATCAGTTATTTAGATTTAAAATAATTTTTAATTACTCCCACAATCATTTACAGATGCAAAATCAGAAGCTTAGTTAAACTCAGGGTGAAAATTTCATCCTAAAAGTCCACTGCCCCCCACAATATTAAAAGCTTCCTCTCTTCATATTAGGCTACTTCATTTTGCTGCTCATGAATAGTAGAACCCAGAACTGTTGCTGATTTTGTATGCACCCTTGGGGCAGGTGACCTTTTGCAGTGCGATATGGACATTTTCACAGCTCTGTGCTATTATTATTTGCGTCATCTACTTAATTTTGTTGCCCAGCTAACTTTTCCTTCACTTTGACCTTTCTTTGCAAGCACTCTTAGATCATTTTCTCCTCCAGATGATTTCCACTTCTTCTTGAGGCACATACAAAATATCCTAGCTTTAATTGGAGTGCAAAGAGAGCCTGACACAAATGGCATGAGTATAAAATGCAAAAGGTTAACAGCCAAGGGAAATACACCACAGAGAAATTCATTGTACTCACTTTAAGAAGAAAAGATCTAGTTATGATGTAATGCAACTTAAATAGAATGAGGATCGGTAAATATCACTTCGTTTTGTTTTGAATGTGCTGTGTTTGAGAGAATGTAGAAAGGAATCAGTGCTATTACTCAGCAAAAATATTTCCAAAAAAGATATGAGTGAACTGAAGTGTAGAACAAATCACACACACAGATGCACACACACAGCTCTTTCACATAACTCACATTCTTAAAGCTAACACATTTGGCAGCCAAAGAACTACATTCAGAACCATTGTAAAATACTGCTGGGGATGCTCAGAGGTCTGAGCCATCGTGTTCTCTCTCTGCCTCAGCAGGAGTGGGTTTTGCTGGAGAGTAGAGTGTGTGTCAGCTCCCCCCGCCCGCCCCCAGTCTTCCTCACCAGCCAACTCGACACTCTTCCAATCTTCATCTTGCCTAGCTGGTAAAAGTCAGTGAACTCCAGCCCCAGAGCTCCTCAGAGATGTCTCTCTTCAACACACAGCCCATCATTGCAGATTCACAGAAAATACAACATTTGTTGCTCCTTTAAAGAGTCAATGCATTTCAGCTCATTAATGTAGCTGGTATTTGACACTCTTATTTCAGTCACAGCACTAGACTGGTTTATAGTAAAGGTAAAACAAGTTTACTATATAAAAAGCCATAGGTTTAAGTGATACCAAGTACTAGGAGTAAAGGTAGAAAGGTTTACAAACAAGCAAAAGAAAGATTACACTTTCTAAAGGGCACAGAATTAATTTAGCAAGCTGCAGTCTTCATTCAAGGTAGTTTCCTCACCAATATTCCTTTTTGAGCAATGGCTGATAGCTCATAGCCAGATCCTGGCTTTCCTTGTCTCCTCAGGTGAATTATAACTTAGTCTTTGTGTGTGTCCTTATACCTCAAAGTCTGCCTTTCTTTCCAGGGTCAAATTGATCCCCTGGGGTTCAGTCTGCAGTCTCCTCCAGGAGACCAACTCCATCTTGATTAAGGTGTCCCCTGGTGTATTCCAATGTGATGGTTCCTGCTGCAATTTTACAATGTAACTGTCCCTATAGCAATTCCCCATGCTAAATGACTGGGAATTGTCCTTCCTTCTGTTTACCACATACATAAATTGCAATCCCACCATCGCTGATCAACCATGCTTTGTTTGTACTCAACTCCTGGACAGACCTGTTTTCTACTTTGTTCAAATACAGACTTTAAAATCCAATATCGAGGCCATCCACGCTCAGCATTGTCACATACATTTCACAAGGATATTATTGACCAGTCTGTTGTGACTTGTCAAATGATACCTCACAAGGCATATTTTGTATAAATATTTATTGCAATAGTGTGTAGGGTGTGAATACAAGATTACCTAGGGTCACACCCAAGTCTGACATAATGCAATTTAATTCCCAGAGTATTTAAAAGACAACAAACAGGAAACAAGCTGAAATGAGTAACACTCCAGGAAGTACAAAGGTATAATGGGATGGTGCTAGCTGTTGAAAGCATGATCTGAATATCATCAAATTCTCTGGGAACTAAATTGCATTATGTCAGACCTGGGTGTGACATTAGGTACCTTGTATTCACACCCTACACACTATTGCAATAAATATTTATATTATTAACATTATTATTTATATATATTAAATTCTAATACCACAAAATATTTGGGGTTTGATCAAACTGTAACAAGCTAAAACTCCATTCAGAGCAAAACATAGCATAAAAGCATTAAAATCTTTGAAAGTGAAAGCCTCACCATCTTAGTGCTGATCTATAGATGGCCCTGTGTGGGTGTGCCAAAGAGGAGAGAAGGTGTAAGAAACTCCCATCATTTCACCAAGCCTGCTAGGCATAATTCAGCTGTCTGCACACAGGAGCACAAAAGATAGTGACCTCCTAACACTAACCAGGCCAGAATGGGTGTGGCTATGGTCCAACCTTCCCGCACACTGGTAAGTGCTTGCAGGTGAGCACAATTACACCTTTTAAAAGATATAGCAAGACCTACTCCTGGTCAGACCTCCCAGCCCCTCTATTCTGCATTATACAGGTTTAATAGCTCTGTCTACCATTGGTGGAGATCTATCTGTGCTTTAAAGATTTTCAGGACCTTAATATACAAGAAACACCTAACATGAGCACCTCAGAATCATTAATGGATTTTATCCTCAACACCTGTGAGAGGTAGGGAGTCATTATCCCCATTTTACAGCTGGAGAATTGATACATGGGGTAGAGTAAGGCCCCCAACCACAAAAAGATTTAGGCACCTAACTCCTATTGAAATCAATGGGAGTTAGGCCCCTAAATGCCTTTAAGGATCTGGGCCTAAGTGTCTTGCACAAGATCACATATGAAATCAGTGTGTGACCAGGGAGTTGAACCTAAGTCTTACAAATCTTAGTGTAATGTCCGTTCCAATAGCCCATCTTCCTACCACTATGCTATAACTACCTATCCAACAGCTCTGAAAGAGAAGACAGATACACTGCTCATGTGCACACTTGCCACTGAGTAACAATATATTATTGAAAATCCCAGAGAAAGAATTTTACTGTTCATCTGAATGTCAAACTGGAGAGTGGATGGCACATGTACTGCCAAGGGGTGAGTTATTCTGTGCTTTTTTCTTTCTCACTCTTCTTTAAGAAAAACATGTAAATTCCTTTAAGGAATATTGCAGCATTTCTTTAGCTCCTGGTTTCTTCCTGCTGTTGCAGGCAGATTCATAGTGAATGCATATATCTTTCCCTCTCTTCCCCCTAAGGGGCCTCCAGTTTGAAGCATTTTTTTTTTTTGGAGTGCCCAGTAGGTCAATTCATGCCTGTTAATCATCCAGTACACAAGCAGGATTTCTGTTTTTTTAGATAAATGAGAGAGTTCCGTTCTTTGTATCAATACTGAACAATTAACAGTGGCCTGAACCAAAACTGCAGGCAAGTAGTTCAACACTCAGGTTACGGACAGGAATAGCACTCACAGTATCTATCCCATAATACCCTGTTTACATGGTAGAGGTTACAGGGTATAAAGCCAAACATTCTCTGCTGAGGGTGCAAACTGGCTGCAGAATCAGGTAGACATATTTTGTCACTTAACTTGACAGCTTGGTTGCAAAAAAGGTTCATTCTCAGTAGAATTAGTTGCTAAACAACTTATTTAAAGAAGATCACAAATAACATAATGTTACCAAGCACCATCCAGCCAGTTGGGAATATCCAGTATACTCGCAATTATCCAAATAGCAATGGGAACATGGATTTTATTCAGATACTCAGGAATTTGGATAATTGAGAGGGCAGAAGCCATTCAGCAGTGGAATGGCCTTCCCTGCAGCCTGGGACTTGTCCTCTGCCTCTTCCTCACAGTCCTGACCAGGGGTTTCTGCTCTGCCCACCAGGACTGCAATCTTCTCTGCACCTTGCACCTGCAGGGATTGGGTGTCCCCAGCTCAATGGCAGCCAGGAAGCCTTCTGCAACTCTGCTGTCATGGCCCCACTTAGTCCTTCCTGTGACAGGTCTGCCCCAGGAGCCATTCAGCAGCAGGGTGGCATCCGCTGCCACAGAGTCTAGTCCTCCTCCTTGCAGTCCTGGCCCAGGGTCTCTGATTAATTACTTGAGCATCTGCATTATCCAAATCCCTCCCTTGTCCCCCAGCATTAGATACCTGCCCTCTGCAGCATATATCTCATGCATCTCATGCTGCAGGACAAGGAAGGGGTTCAGATAAGGGGAGGTTTGGATAATAGGGTTTTGGAAAAAACAAGAATACTGTAATTTATTAAGGGAAGTTATGGCTAGGTGGAGCCCAGAGCTGCTAAAATGTTGGGCTCACCCAAAACAAGTTGTCCCCCCCAACCCCAAACTGACTTTTCCTCTCTTTCTGGTATCCTCCAGTCAGACTCTTTTTTTTTTTTTTCCCCACTCCTGGGTCCTTGATCTTTCTTCCAGGTGAGGCAGAGCTGCCTCTTCCCACAGGCAGCCGCAATCAGCTGTGTGCTGTACTGTTTCCTGAGTCAGTCATTGCTCTGATTGGGCACCCTCTGACCTGAAGTCCCAGTTCCAAAGATCCTGCCTTAATCTACTCCTGATAGAAATGGAAAACTGCCTCATGCCCCGAATGTTACTCAAGGGCAGATGGACAAAAACCCACATCGTGTATTTAATATCAGTAGATATGCCCAGCTTCCATACACCTGAAACCTGTACAAAGCAGTGAAAACCTCCAAAGATAAGTACCCCATAGCAGCCAAATTCCTCTTCGAGCATATGTATTTTTTTAAACTTGAACACTAAGAATGGGAAATAGTTAAATATCAGAACTTTTTTTCCCAAATAGAACATTTAAACATTTCTAAATCAGATTTTAAAAATATAATTACAAAAAGCTGTTCTGGCACAATTTTCAGCCTCTCCAGCTATGCATGTGAATCTTTGAACACATACAGCACCGGGCTTTTGCAAGAATGCATCCCTACAAGTTTCAGTGTGAAAACGTATAAAATTCTTTGCAAACTGACCCTAAAAATTTTATACATAAACATGAAACATGAAAGGAACAAGTGCAAAAGCATTTATTTTAGATCCCGATCCAATGCCCACTGAAGTCAATGGGAATCTTTCAATTAATCCAGTGGAAATGTACCTATGGACTTAGGTGGAGTTGGCTTAGGACCATAGTTATTGTTCTCTATTTTGGGCTTGAATAACATATAGCAGGGCTGGTGAGAAAACAAGCCTTCCTTTTCACAAAAAATTACACAGTTTCAAAACCTTAATGACATTTTCCTCAAATCCAGTCCCTTTCTGTGAAACACTTCAGTTTCAACAAAACGGCATTTTTGATGGTAAGAATTTGTGCTGAAGTGTTTTTGACCAGCTCTAACATACAGTTCTGCATAACAACAACAAAAGAGAGGGAGGGGGAAAAGAACTGTGATTCCTTACAGATATACAGGATGCACAGAGAGGCCACACACAACTAGTAAGAAACTGGTGAAATCCGGCATAGACCAAGAGATGAATTCTTTCAGCTGGGTATCAATGTGTCTCTTCTGTAACAATAAAGGCTTTAAAACAACCAGACAGCCAACATGTCTGGCAGGGAGGCTATTTTGGGTTAGTACTATTGAAATCTGGAAGGTAGATAGCAGGATCTCCAGTAATGGAAACACTGTCTTTTAATACCCAAATTTAGTTTACTAAATATTCGTGGAATAGCTGTACTCTTTGCAAAACACAGTGGTATTTTAGGTTTATGCTTGCATTGTATCTAATCTGCTTATAGAGGCCTTTGGTTACAGCCAGGCATGACCCAAGAGATTTTCCTGTAATAAATGGGTCCCTTAAAACTGCCTTCTTGTTTCAGAACACGTCACCCAAACGGGAAGAAGGTTCAGAAAGGGGATGTCATTAATAACCCACTGACATATATCCTGCTTATCGAAGCTGACAAGCTTCTCTTGCAAATTGACTGGCTGCAATTGTGAGGACATTACCTTGTATACTTGAGGCCCTGTCTCAGCAAGCACAATTAACGTTCAGCTGCCTCTCCTTGGTGCATTGAATCAGCATTTCTGGTCGTATTACTGTTCTTCTGAAAAGAGATACTTCCAGAGATGTGGAGCCAGCACTTCTTCCACAGAGCAGGATGTATAGAAATGTAGAGTTATAATGGTAAAGGGCACATGGCAGGAAGGAGGATTTTAGAGACCATTGATAGCTGGGACATGGCTCCATCTACTTAAAGCTGGTCAATGCTGTAAAGTTGTAGAAGGTATGCATCCAGTTCTCTACTTGTACTAAGGTGTGCCACATCTAAAACCCCATCATGACAGTACTTTGCATTTATACATCACCCTTCCTTTCACAATTAATCAAGCCTCATGCAGTAACATGCCTGGGAGTCAGGTATTGTTACACCCTGTTTACAGATTGTAAAGTGAGAGACAGAGATGGGGGGAAGGTAAATGTTCAAATCCCACCCTCTATATGTGGACTTGTGCACACACATACAAGGAGCAAGTGTTAGAATATTCATCCCCCAACCCCTTGTCACTGAGTATCTGTAAATCAGTTGTACGTGGTTCCAAACAAATGAAAGGGAAAGAAGTAAAGCTTTAATCCCAATCTCCACAGAAGCTTTTGTACATGGGTGACTTTGTTTTTGCCAGATACACAATTAACACTGGTTGGAAACATTTGTGCTAGTATAATTTAAAATACTATTAACATCACCATTATGCTTAGTAATAACAATTGTTTTCTAAATTGAAATAATTACACTGAAGAAAGATAATGAGATCACTTTATTGGTTTACTTTAGTCCTACAAAGTGAACTTTAGTTATTTGTAGCTGGGTTTTAAAACTCAAACAAGTGCTCATAATCCCAGGTCCAGTGTGTGCCAGCTACAAGGAAGGAATGCAATTTTATCTCCAAGGGCAGCAGTTTAGCTCTCTGTATCTTCCTCCATTCTTTTGAGCTCCCTTCTGCCATCCTTGCTCACACAGAGTAGTACCTTATTCCACAAGAAGTCCATCTGAAATCATTGCGGCTATTTATGTAGTAAGGGACTAATCCACATTATGTAAAAATGGTCAGAATCTGGCCCCTTAATTATAATCGTGTAAATTGTTGTTTATAACTTTCCTACAGGGCTGCCTGGGGGTGGGGAAGGGCAAGTGGGGCAATTTGCCCCAGGCCCCGGGCCCCACAGGGGCCCCCACGAAAATATAGTATTCCAACATTTTTTTATGTAAGGGGCCCCCGAAATTGCTTTGCCCCAGGCCCCCTGAATCCTCTGGGTAGCCCTGCTTTCCTACCACCAAGCAATCAAATTGCTCTGCTTGTTCTAGATCAGTGGTCCCCAACCTTTTTCGTCTGGTGGGCACCAGACGACGAGCCACAGAGGACCGTGGTGGCGGACGAGCATCCGTCGAAATGCCGCCGACAAGCGGCAAGGTCATAGGAGTTGCCGCTGAAATGCCGCCGACAAGCAGCAGCATCCAGAGGCATCACCACCGAAATGCCACCGAAAATCTGCAGCATTTCGGCGGCGACCCCTCTGGATGACGCTGCTTGTCGGCAGCATTTCGGCAGATGCTCATCCGCCAGCCAGTACACCACATTGGGGACCCCTGTTCTAGAACATGGGAGAATGGTGATCCAGAACAAAGAAGTGAGCAAATAAAAACATTCACCCCACTGTCTGTGAACTGGCCTAATATCTTAAGTCATTGTTATGGGGAGGTGAACACCATTTTAGTTGTGATAATGCTTGAGAGAGTTTAGCTGAAGGTGAAGAAATCCTTTAGGGGCCTCCTTTCCTCCCTCCATCCCCTTCTAAAAGAGTTAATAAGCAAATTTTACCAGGGTGCCTTAATCTGTTTATTTTCAAAGTATCCTCTGAAGAGATCTGTGACAAACACATTGGCCTGTAAAAACAACAGGCATATTCTGATTTCACACCTTCCTAAATCAAGAGCAAATCAGTTTCATCAGTGTAAAAATGGTGTAAGTGTGAGAGGAATCAGGTGCATCGATATCGCTATAGGAAATATACTGTAAGCTTAATTCCATTTTAATACATATTCTTTAAATATTGTTATATAAAATAAATTATGCTTGCAGACTTGAGAAAGAAATTGAAGCTCTGGAAAAAGAAGAGATGAAAATCTCAGTTAATGAACAGGCAATTTTAAAGAAGCTTAAATCAGTTGAGAGAACAGCAGAAGATATCTTAAAGGTTGGTGTTACAACACTTCAGAAACAGGATTCTTTAATTCATTATTATAACAAATAGATTTTAGTAAAGAGGAATTGAATGGATCATGGGACTGATATTGAGATACAAGGTATTTCACCTCAGTAGTTCAAATCTAACACAGAAGAGTGACCAAAAGATTACACCATCCAATGGCTATGATCTATATGGAAAGAGTTTGGTGGTTTCAGCCATTACTCAATGGAAAAAATATCTACAGCACATCACAAAATCGGCAATTGGCAGCTTTGCAGGCCATCTCAGCAGAGAGGGCAAGGAATGAATAATGAGCATGGACACTGAGCTATCTAAACCCTTGAGGTGGTCACTCCAAGCAACTATATTGTGACAACTACCTTGTCTCTCTAGTATCCTGGGACTGACAAGGCTACAGCTACACTATATTGTGCACCTGTCATAGATCCTAAGTGCACTTACAATAAAAATCTTGTGGTACCATTAATCATTAGTCAGCTATGCTGACAAAATGTCAACAGCATTTTTTAAAACCTTCTTATCTCCCACTTGAAATAAAAGAGAAGCCTTAACCCATAACTTCAGGAAAACCCTATCTAAACAGATTTTCAGCAATATGCCTGAAAGTCAACAAACTTGGGGCCAGATTGCACACTTGCTCATGCAAATAGACTCACTGACTTCAATGAGACTACTCACGGCCATAATTGCCCTGTAGCTTTGTCAGCTCCAGGAGAAAAAGTAATTCCTGAAGTGAGGACCCTCCACTAAGAACACCCTGACCTCTACACTCCAGATGTACACATCTATGGGTTGTTCTCCAGTGCCATGTGAAACTATGAGAGAGGCCGTCAGGAGCCAGACTCTAAGGGGATAGATAAGGCATGCTGTCAAAGTGGAATGGGAAAGCTTGCCCCACAACTGCAACTGTCCTGTTGAGAAGTTATTTCCATTTCCAGGTATCTTCCAGTCCAAGCTGAGCTACACAAAAACTTAAACAGTTGTGCAGTAGAAAAGTCTCTTGTGTTTTGAGTTAATTTCTTAAAACCGCAATAATCACATATCACTTTTTGTTGCTCTTTCTTCATAGTCTGTGAAGGCAGCTAAAGCAGAAATTCAAGAAGGTATGTTCAACCAAAGCATTTTATATTAAAAAAAAATAAAAATTTAATGTTTGTTGCATGAAGGCAATGAAAAGTACTCTGGATCTCCTATTTATTTATTTTTAACAGAGGCGGTAGACTACATATATACCAATATACCTGACCTTCCAAAATCCTTCAGACCTTCTGCACTGAAAAGGGCAGGACATGCAGGAACTGAGGATGAGGAGGAAAACAGAAGAGGTACAGATTGGTAGTAACTCTAGAAAGAGTGCAGATTTGTAATGGTTCATAAGCCTCTTAAAAAATTAAAGCTAACTTATTTAAGGAAAGAATAGAGAGACTACAGATAATAGGCATAATTCTCTTCTTACTTACACACAGTAACTCCATTGTAGTCAGTTGTGTGGCACTGCTGTATAACTAGTGTACCATTAAAAATGAGGCCCAATGTTTTCTAGCACTTTCATCCAGCACTTACTTACCGTACTTGATGTAACCCCTATCTGGTTCTGATAGTAGTCCACATAATGCATTTTCTATGAGCAATTATGCCTGCTGAATAACCCAAATCTAATCATCCCCTGACCTCTACAAAGCTTCCTATCTCCCACTATCTTTAAGACTGAGACTGTACTCCTGCATAGTATTACGGTCCCTCGATTCCCATTGACTCCCACTGCTCAGCACCTTGTAGG
Source organism: Trachemys scripta elegans (assembly GCF_013100865.1). Taxonomy (NCBI): domain Eukaryota; kingdom Metazoa; phylum Chordata; order Testudines; family Emydidae; genus Trachemys; species Trachemys scripta. The sequence continues at coordinate 71,708,526 of NC_048305.1, read as the reverse complement.
AGTTGGCCTCAAGAGACCAAGTTTAACCTGGCTTTCTCATTTAGTGTTGCATAATGGAGCCTCAAACAGCTGATTTTCTATCAGAGATGAACCCAACCAAAATATTGTTTCTTAATATCTTCAAACTTTGAGGAGGGCAGCAGGGGATAAAGTAGGGGTTCAATCTCAGAACCGAGATCTGGATTCAATGCATGCCTCATTCTTTGGTGCCTTAGACTCAGGATCCAAATTCTGTGGCACAGGCCAATCTCTGCTGAAAATTGGACTACGAGATTTGACAGTTTATCCAAACCACCTCTCATAAGGATAAAATCTAAATATTTGTTGCAGCTACTATGTTATCAACATTAAGTTCTTGTTTCTCTTAACAGCATTGTTTGCCATGGAAATTAAAGTTGAGAAAGACATGAAGACTGGGGAAAGCACAGTTTTGTCTACCATACCTCTTCCATCTGATGAGTTTAAAAGTACAGGAGTAAAAGTCTATGACGATGGTAGGAAGTCAGTCTATGCAACATGGTCCAATGGCAGTGTAACACACAATGGCATAGATGAGCTTGCACCTGTTGAGGTGGAAGATCTTTTAAGAAAAGCAACTGAAAAAAATGCTAAATCTCCTACAGAGTATCATGAGCCTGTGTATGCAAACCAGTTTTACAGGCCAACAACTCCCCAGAAAGACAAGTTAGTTCCTGGACCAAATTTGGAAGACATTGTTAAAAAAGAGACTAATGAACTTGGCAATCATCAAAATGAATCTTTCTATAACAAAGGCAACAGGCAACACAATGAAGAAAATGGTTTTGATCTTCCCAAATTAACACTGCCAAAGTCTCCCTCTCCAGGGTCTCAGCAAAAAGAGGGAAAGGTACACATTAGTTCAAAAACCAGGATAATACATAATGACGAAAGAGGAGTTCTACAAAAGGATTTGGAAGCCTATCAGAAGACAAGAGAGAGTGATTGTGAGGCAATGTTTATGAACTCAGAGAATACCAGTGAAAAGTCTCCTGTCATGCAGGATGCTGATGAAGATGTTAGGTACAGCATTGTTCAAGCTGTGCCATGTTATGTGGATGATACAGAACCGGTTACAATGATTTTCATGGGTTATCAGCACGTAGATGATGATGATGAAGAAGCAGCAGCAAACAAAAACTTGTCCAGATATGATGGAATTATCCATGCAGAACTGGTTGTCATTGATGATGATGATGAAGAAGACAGCAAATCTGAGAGACCGTCATATCATCCTGTAGGCCATTACAGTCAAGTTTACCAGCCACCCAACAAACAAACAGCAGAAGTTCCACAGAGGATCCCAGAGGGCAACCTAGCTGGAAACATGAATAAATCATCCCACAAAAATTCCATATCACTGCAAGAACAAGAGGAAAGTTTGAGCTCTCCTATGTACCATACTCATCTTGATGGCCAGCTATCTGGAGATGGTACAGAGGATCCCTCATTAACAGGTAATAAAAAAGGAAAGTCATGTCACTGCTGTTCACTCATGTAACAACTGATTGCATCATTCTTTTTTCCTACTAACAATCCTTAGCACTTTCCTATTCTTCTGCTGTCTTATGGACAATTACACAATTATTGGTCTATGTCTTTACTCTTTTTATTTGTTAACATATGTTAATCTGAATTTTTAGTATTGTGGAATGCTTTTTTCACCTTCAGAAATGCACTAGTTGCCATATTTTGAAATAATGAGCATTTTGAAAATTAATCTTCGAAAACCTATTTCCATAATGTTCAAAGATTAAAAAAATGAAACAGAAACTTGACACTCTTGGTTCTTCTAGAAATGCCCATTTAAAATTCTTCTTTTGGCATATGACATATAAGAATAGATTCACTTTGCTTCTGGGTGACTAATAGCATTGCTTCTTACACTGTGTATCTCCTTATTGGGACATATCTGTGCCTGTGTTCTAACTACTTCCTGTATTATCTAATTTATGCCTTAAATTAGAAAGACTGTTTAGCAAGCAGCTTTACATTCTTCTTGGATCAATTTTGCCTACCTTGCCTTGACTATGTTTATGCACATTTTAATATTTTTTCTAGCCTGAGTTATTTAGATATTTTTATAATTTTTAAATTATGATAAAATGTCATTTTCCTGTCAGTATGTTAACTTCAGTCTGTCTGTATTGTCTGTCTGTCTTTAATTATTAAAATACTTTACTTTTTTCTAATCTGTTAACATATACAGTCTTGCACTCTTTCTTGATGTAAAATTTTATAAAAATGTTAAAAAGAAATCCTCAAATAGCAATAGTTGTCTATCAGAATAAGCTAATATGTTTTATATTTATACTGTAATTTAGCTATCAGTGAAATATATCTAAAGAATAAGAGCCGCATGTTTCAATCAACTGATAAAGGTTATATTACATTTAAAAGAAAAAAAGACATCATCATAATATAACTCAAATGTATCCAATTGTGTCCTGATCCTGCACCCCCTCCCCCCCACACTCCAAAATTCCCAGTAGTTTTGATTGCAGTAGACATGCAAGATTGGACCTTAGCTAACAAGCCATTGGTGA